>NC_051073.1:9654915-9885779 GCF_004664715.2 Peromyscus leucopus
TGAATTATGTCTAATGTCTGTTGTACAAAATATTGACACAAAGTGGGGCTGTTTAACATACCTGGGGAAAACATTACACTGAAACCTTTTAACAGGTTGCGCATTATTATAAGCAGGTGCTGTGAAGGCAATTTTTTTATCCTGTTCTTGTAATGGTATAGTAGAAAAAAACAGTCTTTTAAATCAATCACTATAATAGACCATCACTTAAGTCATAAGGAAGGTGAAGGATTTCCAGGCTATAAAGAGAGCATTGGTTGGGTCACCTTACTAATAGCTCTTAGATCTGTTATCATTCTCCATTTCCCAGATTTTTTTTTAAATAACTAATACAGGAGAATTCCAAGGACTTGTTAATTTTTCAATATGTTGAGCATTTAGCTGCTCCTGTTCCATCTGTTCTAGTGCCTGTAATTTTTCTGATGCCAAAGGTTATTGTTCCACCCAGACAGGTTTGTCAGTTAAACATTTTAAAGGTAGAGCTGTTGGTACCTTTGAAAGATCAGCAGCTGTTGTGCCTGCTTATATATAACCTGAACAGTTGGCAACTGTTATTGACAATACATTTTAATATTTTTCTCAGAATCATTCTTTATTTTATGGTTTGTTTCTGAGATTTGTGAATGTTAATTTGTGTTTTCCATTGCTGCAACACACCGCATCCCCATAAATTCATGAATATATTACCCATGCATGGCTTTAATTTTCCTATTTGCCCACCTGGCCCTATACACTTGACCCATCTTGTGTTTTGTTTTACCTGAGATAAAATTCCATTCCCTAGAAGCTGAATATTTACCTCCTTAAGAGGCCAATGTGGATGCCGAGATTTTGGTGAAATTATGTTTATATCTACTCTTGTGCATACCAAACATTCAAATTCAATGCCATTTAT
Organism: Peromyscus leucopus; assembly: GCF_004664715.2. Lineage (NCBI taxonomy): Eukaryota > Metazoa > Chordata > Mammalia > Rodentia > Cricetidae > Peromyscus > Peromyscus leucopus. The sequence continues at coordinate 9,655,811 of NC_051073.1, forward strand.
TTGTAATTTTAGCTTTGGTCTCTGATCAGTTATAGCAGTATGTCAAAATACCTGTTTTCTGGTCTTTCATGATTATTTTTTTATCTACTAAAGCTGTTCTGTCCTTGATTACACTCAGAGCAATGTTATTTTTAACAGGCAATAAGTCTTTTAACTGCTCTGTGGATGAGTTTCTCCAATACTGACAAGGAATGATTGGATAAAATTTGAAATTGGGGGCTGTAGGAAGCCCCTTAGGGCATTTCCTTATGGCAAAGGGTTACCTTGCTTGTCCCTTGTTGATTTACACTCATTTGTTCAATGCAAGCCTTTGTCATACTTTCTACATACTCCATAAGTCTGTGGCCTTAGTTTTGTATTATCTCTAGATAGAATGTTGTTTCTAGGAATGCCTGTCCTACAGTCCCTTTTCAAATAACCTTGTTTACTACAATTAAAACATTTAACTTTTTCATTTTTATTAAAACTTTTAGAAATTACTTCTCCTATCAGAGTAGCATTATAAACATTGGATTCAATATCAGCTACATTTCTAATCCATTCATCTATTGATGCTGATCTTGCCTTTAAAGGACTAAACACCCTTTTACATTCTGAATTAGCATTTTCAGAAGCCAAAGATTCAATTAATATTTGTCTGACTTCTGAGTCTGATACTATTCTATTTATAGCTGACATAAGCATTTGCAAGAAAAAAAATCAGTGAAGACTTCTTTGGGGCCTTATATAATTTTATTAAATGACTCAAACCTCTTTTCTGATTGTTTAACCTTGTTCCAACCATTTAAAGCTGCTAAAAGACATAAAACCAAGGTGTGGTCATCAAATTCAAGCTGGCTTTGTATCTCAGCCTATTGATCTTCACCAGTGACTGATTTGGGGAGATATTAATACTTATAGAACTATTTCATTGTTCAATGGACCTCGCTTCCTCTTCCTATCATGTTTGTCATTAAAATTGAGGACAAGCCTCTAATATTGTTGTTTACAAAGCTTCCCAGTCTCAGGGGCTAATTGTGTTCTGAGTTGCCCTACCATGGGCTTCACATAGGCTGAATGCATAACATATGAAATGACTGCTTCCTTAAATCTCCTCAAATCTAATATTTCCATAGGATTCTATTCAGCTTTTTCATTACCTTGGATTTCCTATCATCTGCTGGTAGTTCTTATATAGTAACTGGATAAACTAAAGAACTAAAGTTGGTTTTCTAACAACCTGGGCTTGCACCTTTTCAGTTTCATCATGCAGTTTTTTCTTGTTTTCTTTTAAGTCTTTCCAAGGCTTGTATCTTATCAACTTTAGCTTATCCACTTTTCATATTTATCACAATTATCAAACCACTTTTTATATTTGGCATAAAAACCCCACTATGGCCCTAAGGATAAAATATGAATTATCAGGCTAGTATTAATTATAATCAGAATTATGTCAATGAGGTAGATCAGTGAATCTACTGTGATAAAAAAGATAAGGAAATAATAGGATAAATGGGTAGATGATTGAATCTACTCTAAAAAGAAAAATGGGGAAGATATAAAAATGACAAAAGGTAGATTATTGAAACTTGTATGAAAAGAAAAAGAGAGAATATGAATATAATAAGATAAAAAGGTCAATTTTTTTAATCTACTCATAAAAAGGAACTACTTGTTTTAAATAGGATAAGTAGTGAAATTTTTTGTCTGAGTTTATCAAATGTTACTGGACTGGACATTGTTAATATATATAATGGAGTTTCTTTCTGAATCTGTCAATTGTTAATGGACTAGACATTGTTAACGTAATTTTTGACTGTATATATTGTATATACTTATTAGATAGTTTATCTTGTATTAGTCATAAGCTTTTTTAATTTTTAGACAAAAAGAGAGGAAATGTGGTGGTACTGTGTTCCCCAAAATATTGTGCACCCTAATTAACTTATCTGGGGTCAGAGACAGAACAGCCACAATATTAAACATAGAGGTTAGGCAGTGGTAGCACATGCCTTTAATCCTAGCATTCCAGAGGCAGAAATCCATGTGTTCAAGGATACAGCCAAGAATGGTGACTCACGCCTTTAATCCCAGGGAGTGATGGCAGAAAGCAAAAGGGTATATAAGGCATGAGACGAGAAACTAGAAGCATTTTGGCTGGTTAAGCATTTGGCTGGTTAAGCTTTTAGGTTTTGAGCAGCACAGTTCAGCTGAGAGCCATTTGGATATGAGAACAGAGAGGCATCCAGTCTGAGGAAACAGGATCAGCAAAGGAACTGACGAGGTGAGGAAGCTGTGGCTTGTTCTGTCTCTCTGATCTTCCAGTGTTCACCCCAATACCTGGCTCAGGTTTGATTTTATTAATAAGAACTTTTCAGATTCATGCTACATGTCAATCTCAGTTAAGTCATTTATCTTTTCATTTTCTGTATCTATTTTCTATTTATTGTTTGTTGTTTATTAAAATTTTATTCATTCAAAATACCAACCACAGATCCCACCCCATCCCTCTTCCTGCCTACCCCCTAAAGTCTGCTTCCCCAACTCACCCCTCATTTCCTCCTCTCAAAAGGTATGGGCTCCCATGGGGCTCAGCAAAGCCTAGCACATTCAACTGAGGCAGGTCCAAGGCCCTCCCCTGCATCAAGGCTGTGCAAGGTGTCCTACCATAGGCAATGGGCTCCAAAAAGCCAGTTCATGCACCAGGGATAGATTCTATTTCCACTGTCAGAGGCCCCTCAAACAGACCAAGCTACACAACTGTCTCATCCATGCAGAGGAACCAGTCCAGTCCCATACAGGCTCTACAGATGTTGGTCCAAAGTTCATGAGTTCACACTCACTTGGTTAAGTTGTATCTGTTAAGTTTCTCCACCATGGTCTTGATGCCCCTCATGGAATCCCTCTTCCCTCTTTTCAACTGGATTTCAGAGCTCAGCCTGGTGCTTGGCTGTGGCTCTTTGTATCTGTTTCCATCAGTTACTGGATGAAGGCTCTATGATGACAGTTAAAGCATTCACCAATCTAATCACCAGGGTAGGCCAGCCCAGTCTATTTTCAAGGCTTCTAAAGTAGCACTATACAAGGTCTTAATGCCCTGTATTATGTTATTTCCCATCCTTAACCTAAGGACAATTTTTCCTTTTGATATTACTCAACTTTCTCCTTGAGGACTTCCTAGTTGTCTTACCAAATTTATCAAGTTTATCCACAGCTAGCATGATTTCTGTCTTCATGTGGTCATGCTATGTATTGGAGTGCCAAATATTGTTTTTGACTAAATGTAAATCATTCAATTTTACCAATAAAGACCTGGGAGGCAGATGCTGGGATGAGAGAGCCTGATATCTCGAGAGTCAAAGAAAGTTGCCAGCTGACATCCTCCTCTGCTGACATCCCAGAAATATTTCTTCTCCTCAGCCACCTCAAGCAAGACTGCCTGAAACTGAAAGTCTAACCCTTCTACTTCCTGTGCATCTCTCTATCAATCCTTCTGACTCCCTATTACTCTCTATGGTTTTTCTTGTTCACTTCCTGTCAACTGGTTGCTTGCTCCACATCTTGACCTATGGTTGACTCTCTTTAATCCTGTCTACAATATTCAAGGAGAAAGCTCTTGGATTAAAGGTCTGTGCTAGGCCTGAGCCACACCACAACTAGAAACAGGTTTGGCTTTTCCAGTAAATAGGGCAAACTTGAGATTCACAGTGTGATCAAATCTCCTTCAACAACAATATTATCTAGGGAGAAAATGAAAATATATTCCTCATTAAGTTAAATATAATTCTTAGCAGTAATTTAAATTTTTTTCTAGTAATATATCAAAAAGGTAGTATTTCATGTCTAAATTTTATTTGAAAAATCCTAGGAAATCTTATCATTTGATAATCTGAAGCATAATTTAAGACCAAAATGAATGTTATAAATCAAAATAATATTCCCACATTTAATCTTAAGTTTTGAAGTTGTAAATTTCAGAATTTTGTTAAAATGTGTCTAAGTCTGATAATTACTTGTTCTATAAAGAATATGAAATTCATTTCCCTTTTGTTATGATTTGTAATTTCTTGTTATTCTTAAACATCAGCTGTTTTTAATTGTTATTTTAACAGGTAAGTATATTACTTGAACCTATTATGGGAAAACATGGTATAAGTAATTTAAATCTATATTTCCTCCAGCATTTATAATTTTGTATGGCAAAACATTCAAATCCCTTTTATTCTTAGTGTTATGCCATATAGAGCCACTATAGTACACTGTACTTACTATTATCTAAATTCAGCTTAGTGCCCATTAATGAGACTTTTCTGTGTTCCTTTCCACTCTACTATAGTAACATAACCACCACTCCAACCTTAATTTGAATTAGATCATTTTTTATATCTCACATATAAATAAGGGCATCTAGTAATAATTGAATAATAAGTCCAAAAGCCCATGACAATGGTCATCCATTTATCAATGGTTGATGTTAGTTCCAAGGCAAAGTAATCTTGTAGTTACTTTCTGTAGTTTCCTCTAACATTTTTAGTGTTTCAGGTTTCACACTGATGTCTGATCTATTTGGAATTCGTTTTTGTGGAAAGTGACAACTACAGGTCTAATATCATTGTTCTACATGTGGACCTCCAGTTTTTCTAGTACCACTTTTTGAATATGCTGCCTTTTCTCCAGTGTGAGTTTTTCAAATCATTGTTGAATAGTAGACAGCCATAGTTACACATAACCATGCATGAGTTTTTAATCTGTTTCTATTAATCTATGTCTTTTTTTTGTGCTGATACTATGTGTTTTTTTTTATTACTACTATTATTTCAGATCTGGAATGATGATACTTCCAGTGTTGTTTGTTTTTCTCAGAATTACTCTGGCTTTCCTTGATTATATCCTCATGGCATATGAATTTTTTTAATGACAATTGGCAAATAGGATCTCATGAAACAACAACAAAATTGCACAACTAAGAAAACAATCAATGCAGTAAAGAGAAATCCCACAGAGTGAAAGAGAATCTCTTTCAGCTATACATGTAATTTATTGAGGATTCGTATGCAGACTATGTAAAGAACTCAAAACAAGACAAAACAAAAACAAACAAAACCTACCAAAGAGCCAAGAAGGCAAATGACCCAATAAAAAGTGGGCTATGACTGGCTGGGTGGCTGGGTGGTGGTGGCACACATCTTTAATCCCAGCACTCGGGAGGCACAGCTATTGAGGCCAGCCTGTTCTACAGAGTGAGATCCAGGACAAGCACCAAAACTACAAAGAGAAACCTTTCTCAAATAACCAAAAAAAAAAAAAAAAAAAAAAGTGGGCTATGGATCAGAGGGTTCTCAAAAGAAGAAATAAAATTGTCTAAGAAATATCCTTTAAAAATGTTCATCATCCTTAATATTGGTAAATGCAAATTAAAATAATTCTGAGATGTCATCCTACCCAGTCAGAATGGATCAACAAAAATACCTGACAGAAAATCTGGGAAAAGTGTTGAGAAAGGAGATCCCTCACTCAGTGATGGTGGGACTGCAAACTTGTGCATATGTTCTGGAATTCACTCAGGAAAATTATATCATATTACCCAAATGCATAATACCTTGCTATATGCCCAAATGACTGAGTATTCTACCCCATAAACACTCGCTCAACCATGCTCATTGCCTCTCTATTTACAATAGCTATGAATTGGAAGCAACTTAAGTTTTCTTTGCTTGACTATTGGATAGACAAAATGTGGTATGTTCACAATATGGCATACTATTCAGCTGGAAAGAGTAATGAAATTTGCAGGTACAGGGATGGAACTAGAAAATATTATATTGAGTTAGGTAATGCAGACCTGCAAAGACAAACACCACTTATTTTCTCTTATCTGTGGTTCCTAGCTCCAAACTTCAGGTGTGAGTGTATAACCTGGAATAACTGCAGAAAGCAGGAAGTAAAAAGGGAAATAAATATTGCATTAGAGAGTAATGGAAGGATACAAGTGATATGAAGGAGGGGTGGGGGAAATGTTTCCCTCATCTACCACCCATCCACATTAAAACCTTTTTAAACCTAGTATTACCATCTCTATTTGCATATCACATTGCTTTCTAAATACTTATGTTATGCTCATAGTAGAGTTTAGCTCTCAAACTTAGGAGGGGCTCTTTTTCTAATGTAGGACTATCAAAGTACAAGCTTAGGGCCATGGAATTCTTAACAGTAGACACTGCTCAGTCATAAGCAGAACATCTGTATCAACTTCTCTGAGCCCCCAAGAACACTGTGATGGAAGGGCAAAATACTGGAAGACCCAGAGAATGAGAAGGTGTACTATGAAATGCTAGGACATGGACATTGCAGTCATGAATACACAGCAGTTGTGGTCTTCTGCAAGGGTTCTACAGACAAAAATGTTATAGAAGTAAGAGGTAGAATAGTTGAGTAGAAGAAGGGGGCGTCATCAGAAGTGGGAGTGATGCAGGAGAATGGAGTGGAGGAAAAAATAGGATAACATGTTATATACAAATAATAAACTTGAAAATAAAGCGATGTTTAACTAGCCAATTACTACATATAAACATTCAATAGCACTAGTGAGCTGAGAAATGTACACTCAAATTTGAGTTAGGGTTAGTACCATTCAACCACTAAAATGTCAAAATACTTAATATTTGTTACTCTGTAAGAATGTAAATCAGCAGGGATTTTTGTGCAGTATCACTTAAATACACGATAATAAAAGCACTTTAGGAAGCATGCCACAGCTATTAAAGCTGCACATTCATATTTCCTCTGACACAGTCATTTCACTCCTGGGAACGAATCCAACAGATATGAGTGTATATAATCACGAAAACAAATGTGTAAAGACATTCATAGTAGTTTTATTTACAGCCAAACCAAACTGGAAACCAGCCAAATTTCCGGGATAGATATCACATAATTGATATGTAAATTTCGTGCTATATTTCTCCAAAGCTGCCATGAGGGGCAATGTATCACTATACGGAACAAGAGGAGAAACCACACCTGTCCTGAAAGAATAACCATTGTGTGATCTTGTGAATAAAATCGTCAAGAAAGAGCAAAAGAATGCATGTTCATCGTATCAACGTGTTAAATGCATTGTCATATCTGTTCGTGGCCGAGGGCTTCTCAGGTATGTGTTAAGGACAGAGTTAAGTAACCCAAAGATGTTCAACTCTGAGTCTCCCTAGGTTTCTATAATAGTTAAAATTGTATTTTTTTTTCTGACAAACTGTACAACTGAATGTTTGGGTGTGAATTCCTTTGCACTCAATTCTCCCCCTGTGGTTTAATGAAACATTGTATAAAATCCTGTTTCATAATGATTCTTTGAAATTTATATTGAGGTCTAATATTCTTGCCATTAAAGATCTTCGAATCATTTCCAAGATACTCTGAGAAATACTTCTTAATCTTCAAGGTCCTTCATTTCTTGTACTAAACTACAACATAAAATTTTCTACTTTAGCCATTTTAGGTTCTTAGTTTGGTATCTGGCATTAAATACACTCATACTGCCTTGCAACAATATCAGCTTTATTTATCTCAAGAACTTTGAGCAATGACTTGAATTTGTTAGCTATTAATCATAGTCCTATGTAATGAATGGCCATGTCAATATAAAGATTGAAGATGTCTTTTTATTTTGGAAGCTCTGTTTAGTTTGCTTTGACTAATCTTTCTCATCACAGACTTCAGATAGATGCCAATTAAATGTTCTCTGTCTTCCACTTCACTAATGCTTCTCTCTGCTTCTTTTCTTAGAAACATGCTTATTCTTTTGATTATTCTCTGATTTTCTCCAATGTCATGTTTTATATTTCTATTTGATTCCACTCTTCCTCAGTTGCAATGGAATTTGGAGATTCTAAAGATGTGATTTGTACCCTTTTACTTATTTCCTAAAATTTTCAATCAACCCTCTTCTTTTATTCATTTTTACTCTTACTCCTTGAACATTTAAAAGATTTGTTCTATTTTTAATTAGATGTGTGTGAGAGTGTGTGTGAGCGTGTGTGTGTGTGTGTATGTGTGTGCGTGCGCGTATTTCAGTACATGAACATGCATGTACAGTTACCAAAGAATCCAGAAGAGGTGGCTAGATCCCTTAGAGATTGAGTTAAATGTGATTGTGAGCAACTTCATACAGATACTGTGAATTAAACCCTGGTCTCCTGAAGGAACAGCAAGCACTCTTTTTTTCCATATTTGATAGCAGTTTTTTTATTGGTTACAAAACCTAAGTCCATATACAAAATTAGGAACATGTTTAGATGCCTCTTTTGAAAGAACATTTTAGTTGTTTTTAAACTGAGTTTCAAAAAAAAAAATCAATGCGATTTTAAAACACTGTTTTGAAAACTTAAAAGTGCAGCAATACACTCAGTTTCCTTTATCTACAAAATGGTGTGATTCCCACTCAAAACTGGTGAGGTCACAGCAAACGGAATCAAGCAGAGCAAAAAAGTCTGCACTACCTGATGCTAAGGTCACTTAAAGGTTAGTTTGCACTTAAGATGTGAGACGAAATAGAAATCATCACAGTAGAGGCCCGATTTTAATTCATCTCAGTGTGTGCAAATCTGAAAAGGTAACTGTCTGTTCAGAAGGGAGAGTCCAGGAGAAACTCAACTGGAAGGGACAATTCACAATACCAAGGAGATTTGAACTTTGAAGGTTTCACCAAAGTTTGTGACCTTAATTCATTCTGACTTCGTTATTCCTACTTTTAGTGAACACTATACAGCTTCAAAATTTAGACAAGTATTTGAACAGGATGCAGTTACCATATGAAGCTTTAACTCAAGATTTGGGTAAAAAAACGGCACAATGAACTTCAATTCAATTTTATGTGTATAAGAGTTGAAAAATCTGAGGCACCTTAAAGAGGAATTGATTCTAAAATGTATAAAACCTATAAATAATCAGAGGCCAAACCACTATATTAAAACAGATTCTCTAGCAAGCAAAAATCTTGCAGTTTAAACATACACTTGTATCCATTTTAGATATAAGACAACATTTAGAGTGGTTCCACCTTGGCAGATACATATATTTGTAATGAAGCACACCTGCTATGCGTTGTTAATCAGTGAAAACACTGCAGCTGATTCACAAAGTTCTGATGGCATCTGTCTCTTCTTCATCACAGTAAACACACACCCCCCCATCTGAAAATTAACTTAGTTTAGATTTCTATCCCTTCACATCAATGCATTGGGAAATGACACCCAGTGAACAAGAGCAACAAAACCATTTCTGGGACAGCACAAATTATTTAGTTTAAAAAATTTCAAATCCATCTTAATTCATTAATAACTGGGTCAGACAGTTTACCAAAAGCAATGACTTTACATAGCAATACCAGACTTTGCAGAGTTAAAGATCACTGCAAATCAGGCTGAGTTAAATAACTGGAGATCATTCCTCGCAAGCATTTTTAATTGCTAAGCCATCTCATCTCTTCTGCACTGCTCTTTGGGTTTTTATTTGTTTGTTTGGTTTTTGAGACAGGGTTTCTCTGTGTAGTTTTGGTGCCTTTCCTGGATCTTGCTCTGTAGACCAGGCTGGCCTTGAACTCACCGAGATCTGCCTGGCTCTGCCACTTTAATCCCGAGTGCTGGGATTAAAGGTGTGTGCCACCAGTGTTTGGCTATCTTTGAGTTGTTGATTCATGGAATGTTCTTCACCTCTCTTTGTCTCTTTCTCTCTCACATTACCAGCTAACTAATGATCTTTTGTACTTTTTTAAATCTTCATACTTTGGGTATATGGAGAGTACTTGCATTTCTGGATTTTTGGGTGGAGGGGGTCATTAGACATTCATTATGATCCTATCTGTGGATTATTTTTATTTGATCTTTAAGCATTCAGTTTTCATGTTAAGCTGCAAATTTGTCCTTGTCCTTGCCTTACTCAACTTTACACAATACTAGGAAAAGAATTTAAGAAAACTCTCCACTAGAAACTTGTGGGGGGTTTTGTCTGGCATTCTTTTAATTTGAAATTTGCAGTGCCCTCCACGATAGGATCATTTTGGAAGCATGGAATTTGTGTAGTTCATTGGTTTGTATTGGGAACGAATTTGGAGGTTAGGATTGCACAGCTGCCACCCCAACTCCTACTGAGGAAGATGAAGATTCCATTAAAAGCAAAAGCCAGTTTTCAGCATCATTCTTTAATTCCTTTGTTAGGTTGTAAGGCTGTATACTACTTTAACTATGCTTAATAAAGCATAAAGTTGTAAATATATTATCCTAAACATATCTTACTGGTATAAACAGTGTGAAGAGCAGAAGAATGCATTTCCATTGCATACAAAGGTCAGAGATAATAGAATGTATACATTTTATGGACTTCCATGTGTTTTAAACAATCAAGCAGAAACTAGTACTTATTATTTTTGAGCAATTAATTATAGAATGTAATGATATGAACCTTCTTTACCTCAAATATAACAGATGTTTAGTGGGGAAAGCAGAGAAACATTCAAATATCACTCTAAAAATCTGATGAGAAAGGCAGATAATACTGTGTTTTGTGTATCTGATAGCATTGCATAGGTCATTCTAAAAAGACTGGCGTGGAAGTTCCCAGAAATATGACTGAGATATTTTTGAGATAAATGATGCTTGGGCTGTATTTGGAAGGTAAGGATAGAATAAGATTCCTGTCAGCAGTTTCTGAAGTACAAAAGACAATTCCACATGAAGACACAAGTCACGTGTCTGTGATGACACAGAAGGCTGATGTCTTGCAGTATCAACCATTGCTTGCATTTGAACTGGATAGATCTATAATGTGGATGGATTGCAAATAAAAAGATAGAGAAGATCTTATTGGTGAGGAATAAAATTGTGAATTTAAAGAGTTTCATCATATTCCCAATGACTAGTATACACAGGAAATTTGAAGACTTTTTTTTTTTTTTTAGACAGGGTTTCTCTGTGTAGCTTTGTGCCTTTCCTGGAACTCACTTGGTAGCCGAGGCTGGCCTCGAACTCACGGAGATCCGCCTGGCTCTGCCTCCCGAGTGCTGGGATTAAAGGCGTGCGCCACCACCGCCCGGCTGAAGACTTATTTTTTAGTATCTTAGTCATTTATAGAACAAATCAGAGGAGAAGCCTCCCTTGGGGCAGGGAGCTCTCGAGGGAGATTGTTCACTAATCTAAAAGTGATGGACAACTAATGAAAAATAGCAGTCTTAAGGAGGAGAGCAATTGAGATTTCACTTAGAAGGTTCACTTCACAAATTGAGTGCATGTCCCGGAACAAAACAGGTAAAGCACTAAACACTTGTGGGAGATTTCAAGACCATAATAAGCAAGTGTTTGACTGACTAGAGAGAACAGGTTCACGAGAAAAGATGAGTCTACCACCCCTATAAATGGAAACTAAGGCTAGTTCGAATGGATCTGAGTCAATACGTAGTCAGGTTGGTGGAACTGGTATCTATAGACAGTGTTTCAAACTCACAATTTAATCATAGTCTCTAAAAAGAATAATAGTTAATGTGGAAAGGGAAATTGTAGAAAGGAGGGTGCATTGACGGTGGCAGGAAGGAGATAAGAAAGGGAGGGATTCGCACGCTTTTAATCCCAGCACTCGGGAAGCAGAGCCAGGTGGATCTCTGTGAGTTCGAGGCCAGCCTGGACTACCAAGTGAGTCCCAGGAAAGGCGCAAAGCTACACAGAGAAACCCTGTCTCGAAAAACAAAAAAAAAAAAAAAAAAAAAAAAGAACAATACAATACAATATGCTATATTCATGTGTGAAATTGTCAAAGAACAGATTTAATAAATAAATACATGGGATTTAGTGAAATCCCATTTGATAAAGCTATAGCTTGATTAAGAAGGAAAGGGTACACTACACTTTCAGAGCTAATGGATGAATAAGAATTGGGGCAAGACTAAGCGAATGAGCAGGGGGAGCTGGCTGAATATTTATTATAGAAATTAAGAGAAATAAGGTCAACAAAGAATTGATGAGAGTGAGGTCCAAAAAATTCCAATGAGTCAAGAAATGGTGTTTCCTTTAAATTTGGCTTTTTGACAATCACTAAGGACTTTGTGGTGATGCCTAAGTACCTGGAGGCAAAAACCTTGAGCTAAAGGATTGATGGCTAACTAAAACAATGGAATGCAAATTAAAAAGAAAAGCACTCCAAGGTTGCATAATTACAAGGTTACTGGAAGCTATCAACCAGATTAGACGATTTTAATTAGAACAGTAGCATGGCCTTTGAAGAGGGTAAAATCATTTTTCATCTTGGAAGCATTTCCTTTACTGGAATGCAAACTCATTAAAAAAATAATGATCGCTAACAATTCCTTAATAGAAGTGTGGACCTTTTGTTAAGTAACAAAGAAACTATTTAAATGAATTTATAGACTTGAAATTATTCTGTTGCATGGAGATGGGATCACATGTCCTTGTTTACTGTATTCAACACAGGGTATAAAAGCATTCATGAAAGCTAGGCATACACACACTACACTCAATTCATCTCCACTGCAAAGCAGTTTATCTCTCCCGACACCATGAGCTACTACAGTGGCTACTACGGAGGCCTGGGCTATGGCTATGGCGGCTTCGGAGGCCTGGGCTCTGGCTATGGAGGCTATGGTTGTGGATGTAACAGCATCTGCAGACTGGGTTGTGGCTGTGGTTATGGAGGCTATGGATATGGCTCTGGCTATGGAAGCTATGGATATGGCTCTGGCTTTGGAGGCTACGGATATGGCTCTGGCTATGGATACGGATGCTGCCGCCCTTCATGCTGTGGAAGATATGGGTTCTCCAGCTTCTACTGAACGAATTGCTGATCTGCATACTATCTTATTTTGCCCATCTTTAGGGAGCAAGATGTCCTCTTTGTTACAGAGAAGACATCTATGGTTTATTGACTTCTTGCTCTGGAGGGAATTGGTCTTCAATTACTTTGGAAAACTCTTGACTCTCCCTATTAAATTTATGGTGTCATCTATTATATGCAGTCACTAACATTTGTTGTGGCTCTCTGTGATCTAAAATTCTAAAATTTAAATTTATCATTAATAAACATGTTCAACTGACCTAACAAACATGAATCTATCATTTTATTTCACTACATTATAAACCAGAATATGGGCTTATAGTCAGAATGTCAGTCCATTGTATCAGAGTCAATGTTTTTGCTTCAACAATATTTTATTTAATGATAAATTTAATTCAAATTATACCTAGCAGTTGATTTCCTGTGTTGGACACCATTCTAGACATTGAGAATATGAAGGTATATGATAGGTTAAAAAATGGCTCTTTTCATACATCTTTTCTTTTGTTTTCAGTAGTTGTTTTAATTTATTTATTTTTGTTGAAAATAGTTTTTCATACACTATATTCTGATTGTGGTTCCTCCTCCCCCAACTCCTTCCAGATAATCCCCACCTCATTACCTATCGAAATTCACATCAATTCTTTCTCTTCTCATTAGAAAACAAACAGGTATCTAAAACATAATAATACAAATAATAATGATAATAATAAAACAAGATAAAATGAAAACAAAAAAACAGAACAGGATAAAACAAAGAAACAAACAAAAGAAAAAGTATAAAACAGTAATTTTATAATCTTATTCTGTGCACTATTATGTTCAAGACTTGGTTTTATGTATATATATATATGTGTATATATATATATATACATATATATATATATTTGTTGGTGAAAAATAATATTTGCATTCAAAGGGTACTATAAAAATTCCCATGAACATCATATTGAGGTTTCAATTTCATAATGTCTTTTACACGTAATCAGTTCAGTTTTGAATACTGAACAAGTTAGACTTCTAGCTCTGTCTTTTAAGAAGTTAGTTCAGCCAGAACCTGTAAACAACCTAGATGCACCTCAGCCAAAGGATGAATTAAGAAAATGTGGTACATATACATAATGGAGTATTACTCAGCAGTGAAAAACAATAACATCATGAAATGTGTTGACAAATGAATGGAACTAGAAAAACCTCCTGAGTGAGGTAACCTAGACTCAGAAATACAAGCATGGTATGTACTCACTCATAAGTGGATACTAGAAATAAAACAAAGAATAATCAGACTACAATGCACAGCTCTAGAGAAGCTAGGTAGCAAGGAGGTCTCTAAGAGGGACACATGGAATGCCCTGAAAGGGAAATAGGTGAGATCTCCTGAGTAAACTGGGGAGGAGGGATGGGCAATGGTGGGTAGGGGGTTAGGGATGAGAACATAAGGGAACAGGATGGTTGAGTAGGAACAGGGATGGAGTGGGAGAGCAATGAAAGAGATACCATGATAGAGGGAAACATCACAGGGATAGGGAGAAAGCTGGTGCTAGGGCAGTTCCCAGGAATCCACAAGGATGATCCCAGATTAGACTATGAGCAATAGTGGAGAGGGTGCCTGAACTGGCTTATCCCAGTAATCAGATCGGTGAATACCCGTCATCATAGAACTTTTATCCAGTAACTAATGGAAACAGATTCAGAGATCCACAGCCAAACACCAGGCCAAGCGCTAGGAGTCCAGTCGAAGAGAGAGAAGAGGGATTCTATGAGCAAGTGCATCAAGATCATGACAGGAAAATCTACAGAGACAACCAAACCAAGCTAGTGGAAACTCATGCAATTTAGATCAACAGCTGTGGAGCATACATGGGACTGGACTAGGCCCTCTGCATAGTAAGACAGTTGTGTAGCTTGATCTGCTTAAAGGTCCCCCTGGCAGTATGAACAGAATTCATCCCTGGTGCATGAACAGGCTTTCTGGGGTCCACTACCTATGATGGGACACCTCACACAGCCTTAAGGCAGGGGGAGGGGATTGGACCTGCCTCTACTAAATGTACCTATCTATGGGAGGCCTTACCTTCTTGTAGGAGGGAATGGGGGAGTGGGTTGGGAGGTAGAGGGTGAAGGTGGAAGAGGAAAGAGGAGGATCTTTGATTGGTATGAAAAATGAATAAAAAAATTCTAAATAAAAATAAATAAATAAACAAGTAAATTCACTTAATTCACTCTTCAGTTTTATACAGTGTGAGGCTCCTGCTGTCCAAAAAGTGCCATTTGTCTAATATAAGCCCATAAATCTCTGAATTAAAAATACCTGAGATGAATTTTCTAGTTTAGTTTTTTGGGGTGCAGGCTTAGGTAATGTTTTTGTTAAGTATATTCTAGGTCTACAAATTTTATGTTACTCGAGATCTCTTAGGGGAAAAAATCTATTTTAACTGAATTCCTTAATGTTTTGGATTGCAACCTGTCCTTTTCCTCCCCTCTCCTCCTCTCTTTCTTCTATGGATGAGGTCTCTAGCCCAGGATGTACTGGAACTTAGGGATGTGCTTGAACTTCTGATCCCTTTGCCACTCCTTCCAGCATGCTAAGATATGGGAAGATACTGCCCTACCAGGTGCATAGAGTGCTAGAGAACATACCAGGGCTTCATGTCAGGCAATGAGTCTCTCAATCCAAACACCCCCCCTCCAATTATAACTTTTCTTAATATCCTTTTCTCTCATCCTCTTCCTGGGGAGCAACATTTGTGTCCTAGCTCTCAGGTAACTTTTACTCTGACCAGAATGCCACTTGAGAAAGCACAAAGGCTTTGCAGACCCAGAAGGTTTGCAAGAGAGTACCATCAAATAACAAAACAACGGGCTGGAACATCATTTTGCTAGTGGAGTGTTCAGATAATATTTATTTAATAATATTAAGTAAATTTCCCTCCTGTTGCTATATGCTGTTACGGTTTGTTTCTTGTTTAATTTCTTTTTGAATATGGTAGTAACTATTTGGTAATTTTTGGAAATACCTGCTTGGTGTATTTTTTATATTTATGTATTTATTTTTAATTTTTGATGATATCATACTTGGACACAGTGCATTGTGACTACATTCAACCCCAACTACTCTCACATCTTCACACTTCCCTTCAATTCTGTCATCCCCCTTGCTCTTCCAAATTAGGCTTTCTCCTCTCGTGACTTGCCTTCTCCCTACTCCCTTCTCCTTCCCCCATTTCTTTGCTGGCTACATTCAGGGAGTCACAGCTACTGCATGCTCATAGCTGCACATATACATATATACAAAAATTAATTATTAAAATTATATAAAATTATATAAAAATTAATTATTAAAAATTAAAGGAGAGGCCATGGATTTGAAAGAGAGCAAGTGGTGATATATGGGAGTATTGAGAGGGAGGAAAGAGAAAGGAGAAATAAAGCTATTATTTATGTTGTTCTATTATTATATAAAACTTTGGAGTTAGATATTGGGGTAAAAACCTGTTCAATCCAAAGAGCAACAGATGAACGATCAGCTGACCCTGCTTCTCCACAATTCCAGACCGAAAAGGCTCATGAGTCTTTCTAAGCCCCTCCCTATTTCTTCCGGTGTCTCTCTATCCTAATCTGGGTCCGCCAAAAACTCTATGGTTAATTCTGGTCAGGTGAATGTTGACTCCCCTCTCTGATTCAAGGTTTAACTTTATTGTCAGTCTCTGTAGTGTCAGAGTGTGATCAAAATGTCCCACAACAGAGAAAAATGATATAATTACATTGTAATTTCAAAAAAAAAAATCAAAGAAGCAATTAAAGACATTCCAAGGGGTGGGGGTATAGCTTGCTTGGTAGAGTGCTTGCCCAGCTTGCACAAAAACCCTGGGTTGGATCCCCAACAGCACAAGAAGTAACTGGTTGTGGTATTGCGAGGCCCTAATTCCAGGAGCCAGGAGGTGAATGTAGCTCAGTCTGGCCTCCAACTCGTAGAAATTTTCTTGGCTCAGTCTCTCAAGCACTGAGATTATAGGTGGGAGCCACCATATCTGGTTTTTGTGCTTCATTTTTACAAAACACATTCTTTCTTTAAAAAACTGGGCTGCAGGAAAACTTGCCAATCATTTACTTTAAAATTTTTTATTTTTTACACCATGGAAAAATGGCAGATTCACCAATCTCATTCACCAATCAAATATCATCGTTATTGCTTCTGATTATGTCCTTTTATGTATAAAAGTAAAGAAAACACGTCGAATAAAACATACTTCTGTGCCTTTAAGACGCTGACAAATGTATGCTATTAAGAAACATAACAAGTGAGTTTGTCAGAATATTGTGGCGCTCAGTTAAATGTCTTACTGTGGGAAATAATTCAGTCCTGAAATGAGTTATCTGTGATTGCCTGCTGGTTGAAGAAATGCAAAATGGATTTATTAGTACCCACCATAGTGATGGCTTTGAAGTTAGCAGAGGAGATAGCTGTTTCTGCTGTAGATTGTACAAGGCCTTGAATTTCAGCACAATCACGCATCCTTTAGGTTCATGGAGTGCCTGACACAACCAAGATGCTTCATGTATGTTCGTTAAGGAAAAAAAGTACTTGATTTTTGTGATCTTAATGTTATCAGTCGGAACTTCCTGTAACTTCAAAAACAGTGTTCGATTATTAACTGAACAATGGGCAGATTAGTGTTAAAGTCATTTCCAAATTCTTTATGGGGATCGAGTGTGCTTTTGAGTGCCATGCCTCTGAGTCTGAAAGTTGACTTTTAATAGGTTCCCCAGAGGACCCGAATCAAAATGAAGCAGTGATTCAGACAGAACCTCATTTGTTTATGTAATTGTAACAAAATATGTATTCCTAAGTATAGATCATGATTTTACTTCCTGATGCTATCTTTAATTCTATAAATGCCAAGAAGGTCTTCAAAATGAAGAAAACTGGAATTTCTCAGCAAATATTTAGAAGATTTTTGATAAGACTAGAGAAGGAAATGCATATCAAAATGTTTTTAAATTATTGATTTCATTGTGAAGAAATTATTACAATGATTTATAATTTTGTGTTTACCTACTTACTGGAAAAAATACATTTTTAAAATAGCAGGCTGGCCTTGTAATTCAGTGTAGCTTAGCACATATAAAACTATCACTTCAGTTCCTGGTAATACATACTCAAAAACACATACAGTCATACACACAGAAGATTTTGGTGGAGTATGTCTTTCAAAATAATTGCTACCATTAAAAATGACCAGTCTGACCTTTCTTTGACTTTCTACTTCAGGTCAAAGAGATTTAGTTATTTCACACACTTATTTCACTTGGGTTAATGTTGTGTATGAAAATCCCTGCAGGAAGTGGCATAATTGGTGATTTAGGGCATGCTATGTGAGAGGTGGGAAGGCCAGTTGCTTGAAGACTTGTTTATGGATGTTTCAGACAGATGAAGGTTTGTGAACCTGACACAGACACCGGGCAATGAACAGGGAACGCACTGCATTTGTGAACAAATTGATGCGGAAGTCATCTTCACGGTTCGAATGCAAAAAGGACATCTTTTGACTCATCAGTAATATAAATACAATTTGATATTAACTTTAACAAAATGAAGAGTAATATCCACAGACGACTCAGGTCCTTTTATTCTTTTTTTTTTTAAGTTTACAAAATTTTATTTCCATAACAGAGATCTAAATTCTCATCTTAACTTTTTATGACAGCAACCAAAAATAAAAGCTCCTCATACTTACCATAGTGTGTGTGTGTGTGTGTGTGTGTGTGTGTGTGTGTGTGTTTGCTGTGAAACAATATCATCCAAATTGAAACATTCTCCTTTTATTCTTTTTTTTTTTTTTTTTT
Organism: Peromyscus leucopus; assembly: GCF_004664715.2. Taxonomy (NCBI): domain Eukaryota; kingdom Metazoa; phylum Chordata; class Mammalia; order Rodentia; family Cricetidae; genus Peromyscus; species Peromyscus leucopus. The sequence continues at coordinate 9,674,471 of NC_051073.1, forward strand.
TTTTTTTTTTTTGGTTTTTCGAGACAGGTTTCTCTGTGTAGCTTTGCGCTTTCCTGGAGCTCACTTGGTAGCCAGCTGGCCTCGAACTCACAGAGATCGCCTGCTCTGCCTCCCGAGTGCTGGGATTAAAGGCGTGTGCCACCACCGCCCGGCCTCCTTTTATTCTTAATGATTTTTATAAAATCAATCTTAGAGCTAAATTCCCATTGACAGGCAAGTAGAAGAATGGTTTTACCTACCCTTACTGATGTTGAATAATTTTAATTCTGCTTAATTGAAATGAGTTGCATGAGTTGGCTGTTTGAATCCTGGGACTTATGCAGGGACACTTGGCTCTGTCTGGGAGGAAGGGACTGGACCTGCCTGGACTGAGTCCTGCTGGACTGAGTCTACCAGGTCGATCCCGGTCCTCCGGGGAGACCTTGATCTGGAGGAGGTGGGAAGGGGGGTGGGCGGAGGGGAGGGGGGGCGAGAGGGGGAGAACAGGGGAATCTGTGGCTATTATGTTAAACTGAATGGTGTTGTAAAATAAAAAAAAATAAAAAAAGAAAGAAATGTACCCACTGTGTCCCAACAAGCAGAACACAGTGTAAATGGAAATATACAGATAAAATTATCAAGATAATAGTCTTGTACTGCAAAGAATGTTTTATCACTCTTGTTGATTTGGAAAACCATGGGTCATGTTTCAAAAGAGAAATCATATAACTTTGTTCAAATATTTTTAATTAATTTAGTGAATTATGTCAGGGTATTCACTGTTTAATTTACTGCCAATTATTTAGGAAGACAATAATTTATGCATATTTTGAGAGAGAATAACACATCTTAAAAACGGTAGAACTACAATGAACTGAAAGGTTTTAACAAGTCAATTTCAGTAAGAAATAATTAACTTATTTAAAATCCCAATGAATTAATTGGAAAAGTGTTATATTTAGGTATTTTAAACAACTCTGGCCAACATTTTTGGTCTTAAGAAGAAATCAGATACAGTTTCACATGACATTGACTTACATGAACAAATGATGTACCCATTGCTGTGAATAGTACTGATATGACGCCTAGCTACAGGACCTTATAGACTCTTACCCCAAGTAAGATATCATTACTCTGGGAAGATATCATAGTCAACATAGACACAATGTGTTTCACTAGAATTTGAACAATTATCCTAAGTAGAAGCCAGAAGCTGAGGTTATTTCTCCTGTAGCTGAAGACATGAAATGAGGTCTATAGATATATGTATTGTTGCTACTCCCATTTAAGAGATATATGAGCTCTTAAGCAGGTGACAATACTCACACTTGAACACTTTCCTTGTCACACAAAACCCTTAACTCCAGACAATGCAGGCTGCTATGAAATCCACTGTGGCTACTGGAACTTTGGCAATGGCTCAGACTTTGTGGAGTTCCAGTGACCTCAGGAGAAGGATGCTGAGGTCCTGACTCTATCTCTGGAGGCTTCTAAAGTGGTTGTGGGGACCCATGACACTATAGAGGGAATGTATTCACTGGTTCCATTGGAAAGGAGAAAAGGCTAGTGCTCTAAGATGTTACAATCCTGATGTCAGTCTATGATTGATTTTTTTTTTTTAAGACTAGCAGAAACTCCACATGAAGTCCAGACTCAGTTCACAGACGGCATCATATTTGTAACCAGTTTTCAAAAAAAACCAATTTTCTCTGAATGACAAAATCCATACCTTCTAATACGTTAATATATATTAACTTATATATTATACATTGTTATAGAATGCAATTTTGTATGCTGTAGATATGTGTTGCTCTGATTGGTTGATAAATAAAATGCTGATTGGCCAGTAGCCAGGCAGGAAGTACAGGCAGGGCAAGCAAACAAGAAGAATTCTGGGAAGTGGAAGGCTAAGTCAGGAGTCACCAGCCAGACACAGAGGAAGCAAGATGACAAGGCAGAACTGAGAACAGGTACCAAGCCATGTGGCTAAACATAGATAAGAATTATGGGTTAATTTAAGTGAAGAGCTGGTCAGTAATAAGCCTGAGCTAATGGCCATACAGTCTCAATTAATATTAAGCCTCTGTATGTTTATTTGAGTCTGAGCTGCAGCAGAACCAGGTGGGAAAGATTTGTCCCAACTGCGGGCCTGGGTAGGACTAGAGAAACTTCCAACTATAATCAATCTAGTTGGTTATTTTGCTTTGTAATTTTTTGATGTTATGTTACAATATTAATCAAGAGTAGCACCTCTTTCAAAGCATTATCTTGTTTTTATTTATTCTTCTGTCATATAATACATCCCAACCGCAGACTTTATTCCCTCTACTCCCTCCAGTTTTCCTCTACCTCCCTTCTCCCCCAGATGCACTGCTCCTCCATTTCCCTTCAGAAAAGAGCAGGCCTTCCACATCATAACAAGATGCTGTAAGACTTGGCACAAACCCTCATATCAAGACTGGAGACCCTCAGAGTATTATCTTTAAGTGCTAAGTTCTTATGCATTTTCTTTGAAATGTATACACCTGTGTACAATATAAACCAACCTTGGTTTTACAAAGGCTTTTTGTTACTTACATGGAAGAAGAAAAGTTTTGCAGACCTAATGAAAAAATATCTAATAATCAACACTACGTGATAAAAGACAGGAACTAAGAAGAGTTCAACACAAAGGAAGAACACCAATTTGAAAGAGAGTAGGTAGGCATAGTATTTAGTAGCTCTCTGTTTGTCTAATTCATAATAAAAATAGGTAGGAAGGATTCAGGTAATGTTTCATTGTTTAAAGAGTTATATGAAAGAAACTTAAAGGAAGATTTAATTTAAATGCTCCAAAGACTTAATGTGCTTTTTGGATAAGCAGCCATGAATGGGTGATATCTGAGTTTCTGGAATTATGCCTGCCACATAGCATGAACTCAGCAAATATTTTTTAAAGAACCTGAAAGGAAGATAATTAAATATTATTTTTAATTGTTTTAAGTTAGTTACACATGCACACACATCCCACATACACATATTCATTTGATTTTTATAGTATACTGAAACACAGAAATAACCGATTAAGCAAATATTTTAAATTCTCAAAATGTCAAGAGGCAGTTGAAATAGCAGTGAATATACAGAGTTTTAGACATAGAGACCAGGATTGCATTCCTTCAAAACTACTTGCTGATACTGTAATACTACAGTTTTTGTTTGTTTGTTTCTTTTACTCAGTTAAAACTGGTGATTTCTTTCCTATGCAAGAACCACTATAAAATAACCCCAATCTCCCGAAATGTGTCACATAGATGCAGCTCAAGTATATGCCATGGAGTCAAAGAGGCAGATGGCTTTAGCTTTCTGTAGACAAAAGAGTACTACCAACTTAGTGTCTTACACAAGAGTAATTTGTTGACTGTACTTAGTACTGGAGGCCAGAAGCTCAAGATTAAGTTATGTGTACGGGTCGCTGCCCATCAGGTGTCTGTGTTTAAACTCTTCCCATTCATTTGCTTTAAGTAACTGACTGGTAATCTTGGATTCTGTGATCTGCCTCCATAACAGTTCAATGTCTGTCCCTCATGTGACTGAGCTCTCCTGTTCATCTCAACCTCTTTTTGTCTCCTTGTGTTTCTTTTTCTATACCCATCCTCTACCATCATAGAAGAACAAAAGTCACATGTTGCCTTAAATCAATAAAAAAAGGAATAAATAATGTTTAAATCAGTAAGTAAGCTATTTCTATGCATGGTTACATGCATAACAGGATAATTACAAGTTCCACATAACACTTTGTAAAAGGCACAATTGTGAAGTTCATAATAGTGATCTATATGTTTAAATCTATTTTCCTTAGTTCATGTGATTGATATATGTATGTATTATAATAGAAACAGGGCATTTAATATAAAATTTTCATGTCATGAGTTTCTTTCTTGCAATCCCCAAAATGTCTTTCTGCAAGTGAAATGGATTCTAAAGACAAACTAATGACCTAGATATAGAATAGAGTGTTTTTAACCTGATATTTAAAGGGTCATTTGTTCATGTCATCTACAGAGCTTGTGGATTTAATTCCTATCCTCTCACAAATGTGCATGAACAAATAGCCTTATCATCAAAAACAGAGGCATTATCCTACAGCAACTTATAATTGATTTTAAAGAGCTGTGAATTTTACTGTCTATACAAATTGTTTGTTCAAACCAAAACTTTTCCCAAATGTTCATTACTATAGATAGTCTACATGGCCTTTTTGTGCTTTCATTTATGTCTCTTATTTACCTCTTGGGCAAAACTATTTCCTCCAAAACCATAATTTGAGATTTCTCCAAATACTGACTCTGTGGAAAACAAAATATAGAAGATTATGCTTATACTTTGCTTATCTCCACAATCATTTATCAAATTGTCCTTTAATTTTACAATAGGAAGCAATCAAGTAAAGACATATTAGGGTCTTTGAGGAAGATAATTTATTAGTCTTTCACACTTGAATGCCACTTCATAAGATTTATAAATTGAAACAGAAGAATAGTTTATTATTGTCCTTCATCTCGACTACATAATATCATCCTTCAACAGAACTCACGGGATTAGAAAACCAAGGGAAATAATCTTTTCAGGATTTGAAAGGCTAAATTTTCCAGCATGATAGCTTTGTTTCTGCATGCTGGACTAACTCAATTTGTTTCGACAAATTTCTTACTGGATATACTTGGTTGATTGATGAACCGTTTCAAAGCCATCTGCCCTATCTTTTAATTAAACATGAACATTGTCTAACTTCCCATGTACAGGGCCATTGTTATTTCTGATTGTCACTACTTCAATACTTTTTTTCAGTAAGTATAGTTACTGTTCCTATAGATGCATTATTTTCTACATTAAGCTCTTAAAATGTCCAAATATTTATAAAAGTAGAATTTTATAAGATTATCTTTGGAAGTAATTTTATCTCATTGTTTATTTGAGAAAGTTAAAAGTCCACATGGATAAGTGTTTTTTCAAACTTTCCTATAATTAAGGAAAGATGATCGTGTCCAATGAATGCTAATGTAATTTGGGTATCTTCTATTTTGAAAAGTGATTTCTAAATAACTTGGGTTATTTCCTTATATAAGTTGCATTCATTTGCATACCTTGAAACTATTAATTTTCTAAATATTTGAAATGATTTGTGAGAGTTTTAACTTGTACGTTTTAGAAACTGCAAATGATCCTGAAAGAAATCATTACCTATTTTTATAAAGATAAGACACAATTCTGAAGTGGTATCATTCTTATGATAAATACAATGACATTTATTAATAATAAAGGAAATGTAATGTTGACAGTTCAAGGGATTTAAAAATTATCTTTACCAAGACAATAGCAGGCAAAGTGTCAGTTGTTTTTTTTTAAAAACGAATTGCTAAATGGTCTTATTAATAAAAAACTCAGAGCCAGATCTTGGAGTAAAAACCGAGAGGTCAGAAAAGCAGAAAAAAAGCCAGCCACATTCTTATCACTTGGAAATTCTCAGCCAAAGAGATTGACTTCCTATATACCCACACCTATATGAGTTTCTGTTCTGCATCTCATTTCCTCTCTCTGCGCAGCTACATCACTTCCTGTCTGTCTTTGCAGCTCTCCAGACCTCTATGATTAGTGCTGGGAATAAAGGCCTGTGACACCACACCTGACTCTGCTCCCAGTGTGGCCTTGAACTCATAGAGATCCAGATGGATCTCTGCCTCCCAAATGCTAGGATTAAAGGTGTGTGCTACCATTACCCGACCTCTGTGTTTAATATAGTGACTGGCTTTTACCTCTGATGCACAATATATTGGGGGACACAATATATCACCACACTATATACAAGTTTTATTAATTTTTATTTTATGTGTATGAGGACTTCACCTATATTTATATAAGTACATTGTGTGCATTCCTGGTTCCCAAGGAGGCCATGGAATGGAACAAGGTACTCTGGAACTCGAGTTAAAGATTGCTATAAACTGCCACATGGATGTTGGTCCTTTAACCATAGTCTTTTGTATGAGCTATAAGTGCTCTTAACCTCTGAGCCATCTCTCCAGCTCCTCAATAGCTTTTAAAGAAAACTTAGAAAATTAAAGACCAAAAAGGTATCCTGAAACCTGAGGATATGTGTTTCTAGAAAGAAAATTACTTAAGAAACAGTCTTCCCTTGGTAGAAGCCAGAAGATACCTTCAAGTCAATTAGAAGATTACATTAGATAATTTTGCTAAATGTTGCTATAATCTATTTCCTCCAAATCAACTTGTCCCCTCCTGCCCTCTTGGATGGAACAGAGAGACTCAAAAGACTCAGAAATTTCCTGAAATTTACAAGGCTAAGGACTCTCAGAAAGCTGCAAGACTCAGAAGGACATTCTAAAGTTGTGAAAACAGTATACAACTGCTGAGGAGAAAGTCTTTTCTGGAGCTCCAAGCAAATAAGCAGGGAGGTCCAGGAGTGCAGCCCTCCTCAGATGTCACTCATGGGAGGGGGCCTTTTTGGTGAGGCAGCTGCTTTTGATTCACCCATGCTTTGTTAAGTAAGTCTAATAAGTTAATTCGTTCACTAACCTAGATTCTGTGAAAATTTTCCTTTTCTTTTTTCTTCTGTTCTTTTCTTTTCTTGTCACTCATTTATATCTGTTGCAAGATTATTCATGTCTCTCCTCCAAAATTTATAACAGCAGAAGGCAGATATGAGTGTTCCCACAATACCCCCTGTTTTCTTTGAAAAAAAGGTCAAGATGACCTCACAAAAATAGTGGATGATTTATAGAAAAGACACAAACTCTCTATTTTCTGGAGTTACCAATAGAATGGTATTAACAGCTGGAAATGTGATTTAAACTCTCAAAACAAGGCAAAGGTCTGTCCTGGGGACACACTGAGGGAATGCTGCTGTGACCATGGTGGAAGTGATTGAGGGAAGCTACCAAATCTTTCCCAATTGCACTGTTCTCTTTACTAACTAAAAGAAAATGCTTTAAAATGCAGAGAAAATGGCTTCCAAATTACAGCCCAAGGAAAATTTGTAAATAGGTATCCAGGAGAATGAAATGAGGAGAATTCAAGTACAAATCTTCCCCTCTGAACAACAATACAGGACTCTGATGAAAGCTGTTCTCTAACATCCTAACACCAAACCATGCTAAACATCAAAACTTCAGCATCTTCGCCACCCATTACTCCCTCTGCTATACTAACACAACATTAGTGCAAAGAACAGTGGAGTGCAGTTGGGAGAATTGCAAGAGACAGATGCTGTGAGGAACACAAGCTGGGGCATCCCTGTAAAGGAGCAATTTGAAGTTAGTTACAATTGGCAATAAGAATCCCACTCCTGCAATTATAGCAACAGTAAAGGCAAAACACAACCTAATCCATACACAGATTAGCATAAATCTACACCAAGCCAAGAGGGTATTCATGCCATTCTAAACAAATCAAGTTTTACTATGATCTTGCCAATCCTATGCGGCATGTTCAGCTTAAAAAGAACAAAAAAGGTACCAGACGGGAATATCAAAAGGAAACAGAAACTACTGTTGTAAAGAGAAATAAAGTGTCAGAGTAAGGGAGAGCTATAGCATGGAAAATGGATATTCGAAAGAGGAAACAGACAATACTACTCATTAATATGTAAAAAAGCTATAGTGACCATGATAGATAAAACACAACATCAGATAGAAGCAATATGTAAGACACAGAGAGAAAAATATGAAAGAATCAACTGGAAATGGTAGACATGGCAAATGTAAAAATGATAGCCCTTGACATCCATGTCAGTGATAGCAACAGAGTTAAAAATGTCACTGAAGACTGAAAATTATAACAAAACAACAAACACAGAAATAAAATTAGAACAGAAATCAACAAAGCATTCGCAAAAACCATGCATTAAATCTAGATCTGTATCTATCATCTACCTACAAATGTATGTATCAAATGTTGAGAATAAAACAGACACAATATTGTAAGAAATACTGAACATTTTTTTTCTACAGTTATCAAAGGGCCCAAACTGTAGTTCTAAAAATAGGTGAGGAGATTAGAATGTAGGTATTTGAAACCATGTAAAACAAAGAAAATTAGACCTAAAAAAAGAAGAAAAGAAAAACCAACCCCCCCCCCAAAAAAAAAACAAAACCAAAAACCCAAAAACCAAATCTAAGTGTGTCCAAACACCATACTCAACCCTCTGAACATCAGAGAGATGGGCACAGATTGAAACTGAATGACTAAATGCTGAAGACACCCAAAGCTTTTTAAAACTGATTTATAACTCATTTCTAATCAGCAATCAAGAAAATAAGGTGATAAATATGTGACTACTTTAAAACATTGAAATACGCCGGGCGGTGGTGGCGCACGCCTTTAATCCAGCACTCGGAGCAGAGCCAGCGATCTCTGTGAGTTCGAGCAGCCTGGCTACCAAGTGAGTTCCAGGAAAGCGCAAAGCTACACAGAGGAAACCCTGTCTCGAAAAAAAAAAAAAAAAAAAAAAAAAAAAAAAAAAATTGAAATACAAATACAACTCATAATTAAAAATTGTGACTAGCAAAAATATCCCTTTGAAATTATATATAAAGGTCAAACAAAAAGAAGATGACAATGAATGGAGGGATGAGATTACCAGGAAATCTACTCAGCAGCAACTGTTAAAAGGCTGTTTTCCATCAAATGGTGAGGAAGTTATGTCTGAACTTTGACCTAATTAAAATAATAGTGTAAAATGGAGTTATCATAGGATGCATTATTTTAATTTATTTGTTTTTTTATAAAATGTAGCTTAAGAGCAATAATAGTGACACAATGGATATATATTTTCTAAAAATGAAAAAGTTTGATATGTTACATTTGACATAGAGAAAAAAATTAGGAATGCTGTGTTTTAGATACTTATATAAAAGCTTTATATTTTATTTGAATTTGGAGTCAGAGTATTTAATCATAAATAATGTGAACTCTAGGAAACTTAATAGAAATATCTTGAAAAGCACAAATTATAAATCAACATATAAGATAAATGAAGTCATTATAATAAATACTTGAAACCATTGAATAAAAGGAAACAAGCATAAAAATAAAAAATGCAACCAATATATAATAGCAAGATGGTTATTACAGTGAAATGCATTTCCAATAAGAATGATCTGATTATATCAATCTATCAAAAAAATTAACCATATTTAGAGAAATAAAAAGTGAAGTGATGGAGGGAAGTGAAATGTATACCCTGACCAAAACAAAGCGTGGGTGGCTGTGCTAATTCTGAAGTTAGAGGAGGACAGAAGTCAGAAGAAAGATGTTGACCAAGTTTAAAGGGGGATATTGAGTAATGGAATCAGAACTATTCATGCCCTATATTTGTCAACATCAGTGCCTCAGTTCTCCTCTTTAAATGTGTGTAGATCTAACAAGAGATTCAAAATGCATGAGGTGCAAGTCAATTCATCTGAATTTAGATTTTCACAAATGCAGAGCCCCGAATCCCAGCACTCTGTATCAGTTGTTGATGGATCAATTAAGTAGTCAGAGAATTGCTGAGGATGTATGTGGTGATATATTATGTACCCCAAAAAAACTTTCCAGAGGACCAGAGGACAGAGCCAGCCACTAAATTAGACATAGAGGTCAGGCAGTGGTGGCACACATTCTTTATCCTATCACTTGGGAGACAGAGATCTGTCTGGATCTCTGTGAGTTCAAGGCCACACTGAACAAGGCAGTGGTGGCACACACCTTTAATCCCAGTACTGGCATGTATATATGCCAAGAAGTGACTGGCAGGGAGGAGAAAGGTGTATAAGGTGTGAGGAAACAGGAACTAAGGCACCCAAGTCCTTTTGGGTGAGGACTCAGAGGAATTAAGTCAGAGAATTTGTGGAGTTGGTGAGGTAAGAGGCGGTGGCTGTGGCTTGCTCTGCTTCTCTGATCTTTCAGCTTTCACTTTGATATCCGGCTCCGTTTTTTTTTTATTTTTTTATTTATTTTTTATTGAAAGACCATCTATGATTCGAACAACAGATAATTTGATCAAATTGACTTAATAGTGATCAAATGCTATAGTCAGTGAGTTGTGTGTACAATTTGTGTTTAACAAGAAAAGGGAGATGCAGATCACTATAAAATCTTAAGTTTAAAAGAATTTAAATCATACAAAATATGTTTTCAAACCCAACAGAATCAAAAAATAGAAAAAAGTAGCAGGGGGACAACTGGAGACTAAGCATTCAAAATTAACTACTAACTACTAATTAAGCCATAAGTGAGAGATTCTTCTGTCCCAAATCAGAAGAGCCCTCTGGTGTGGGACAGAGAAAAACCAATATTTTTATTTAAAACAGGTTGATTATAAATGTTATCTCTTTTTAAAAAAGAAAAGGGGATATGATATAGATATATAGGAGGATATGGAGATGATAAGATAAAAGGGTAGATTAATGAACCTACTTTTAAAGAACAACTTGCTTAAAATGTTTTATACTGGTATAGATTTTAGTTTATGTTTAAAATATTTTACATTGGTATAAATTTTAGTTTATTGATACAAACTTGAAGTTAATTTTGTTATACTGTATATATATATATTTCTATTCTTGTTTGAGGTATTATGTTTATGTAACTCATTTAAAATTGTAATGGATAATTTAAAAATAGATTAATAATTAGTCATCTATGATAATCATATCTGTAGCCATGTTAGTTAAGTCTTCTAGGTATACATAGATATATTTCAGATAGATAGGTAATCTTCAAACACTTCATAGACCTAGAGAGTATGGCATTTAAATAACTTAAAATTCTGTTGACGTGAGACACAATTGCTCCTGGCTGCACCAATTGATCCCGAGAGAATGTTGGGCTTCTAAGACATTTCCATTTGGAAGTTTGTCTTTTTGGCACAAAATGGCCTACTGGGCAAAGAGCTGCCCTTGCCTTGATGGCTGACAGTACAAATATAATGCTGTCCTTTATGGACAAGGGGGACACAAGGAAAGCGACCACTGTACTCTGCCAAGACAGGGTAAGATGGTCTTTCAGAAATCCTGCTTCTGAAAATGGTCTGTCAGATACTCTAGGCCTGTAGCCAATTTGAATGCACCAACAATGCTGAGAAACATTAGGTGACTGTCCAGGCTTCCAGCTGTCTTGGTCTACTTTTGCAAGATTCCCGAAAATTGCTTGCATCCATCTACCATTTCTCAGGTACCATTATGTTCCTTCTCAGGTCTTTGATGTGGTTGAAAACTAGATAGTTGTAATTTCCTCAGTTATGATAAAAGATAAGTTAGATATAAAACCTTAAACTCAAAAATATAAGATAGGACATCTTCTTTAATATTGTAACTATAATTCTTGCTCGGTAATTGTTTTGTTATATGCAATTTTACCATGTTAAAGTTAAAACCTTCCTTTTTAAAAAAAAGAAAAAAAGGGGAAGTGCTGTGGATATTGCTCTATATAAATAAAACACTGATAGCCAGTGACCAGGCAGGAAGTAGGTTGCCAGGCAGGAAGTAGGTGGGACAAAGAGAGAGGAGATTTCTGGGAAGCAGAAGGCTGAGGAGGGAGACACTGCAGCCACCGCCAGGACAAGCAGCATGTAAAGACTCTGGTAAGCCACCAGCCACGTGGCAAGGTATAGATTTATAAAAATGGGTTAATTTAAGATAAAAGAACAGTTAGCAAGAAGCCTTCCACGGCCATACAGTTTATAAGTGATATAAGCGTCTGAGTGATTATTTTATAAGTGGATTGTGGGACTGTGGGGCTTGGGGAACCTGGAGAGAAGCCCTCCAGCAACAGCCCATTTCTTAATTGGACTGTTGGTCATTTTGATGTCTAATTTCTTGAGTTCCTTACATATTCTGGATATCAGTCCTCTGTCAGATGTGGGGTTGATGAAGATCTTTTCCCATTCTGTAGGCTGTCGCTTTGCCTTGTTGACCGTATCCTTTGCTCTACAAAAGCTTCTCAGTTTCAAGAGGTTCCATTGACTGATTGTTTCTCTCAGTGTCTGTGCTACTGGTGTTATATTTAGGAAGTGATCTCCTATGCCAATGCGTTCAAGACTACTTCCTACTTTCTCTTCTAGCAGGTTCAGAGTAGCTGGATTTATGTTGAGGTCCTTGATCCACTTGGACTTAAGTTTTGTGCACGGTGACAGATATGGATCTATTTGCAGCCTTCTACACGTTGATATCCAGTTATGCCAGCACCATTTGTTGAAGATGCTTTCTTTTTTTCCATTGTACCCTTTTGGTTTCTTTGTCAAAAATTATATGTTCATAGGTATGTAGGTTAATGTCAGGGTCTTCAATTTGATTCCATTGGTCCACATGTCACCTTCAACTGAAGAATGGATAAATAAATCGTGGCACATATACACAATGGAATACTACTCAGCAGAGAAAAACAATGACATCATGAGGTTTGCAGGCAAATGGATGGATCTAGAAAAAAATCATCCTGAGTGAGGTAACCCAGACTCAGAAAGACAAATATGGTATGTACTCACTCATAGGAGGATGCTAGATGTGGAACAAGGATGACTGGACTGCTACTCACATCACCAGTGAGGCTATCTGGAAAACAGGACCCCAAGAAAGACACGGAGAAATGGATGAGATCTACATGAACAGCCTGAACATGAGTGGGAGCAATGAAGGGCGAGGGTCGAGGGAAAGAGAGTGGGAGATTCTAGCTGGATCAAGAACAGAGAGGGAGAACAAGGAATAGGAGACCATGGTAAATGAAGACCACATGAGAAAAGGAAGAAACAAAAAGCTATAGAGGCCCAAAGAAATCCACAAAGATACCCCCACAAAAGACTGCTGGCAATGGTCGAGAGACAGTTGGTACTGACCTACTCTGGTGATAGGATGGCCAAACACCCTAATAGTTGTGCCAGAAACCCCATGCAAGGACTGAGGAATCTGGATGCAGACATCCACAGCTACGCCCCCAGGTGGAGCGCTGGGAGTCTAATTAGTGAGAAAGAGGAGGGTTTATATGAGCTAGAATTGTTGAACCAAGTTTGGACAAAGCACAGGGACAAATAACCAAACGAATGGAAACACATGAACTATGAACCAAAGGCTGAGGGGCTCCCAACTGGATCAGGGCCTCTGAATAGGTGAGACAGTCGATTGGCTTGATCTGTTTGGGAGGCATCTAGGCAGTGGTACCAGATCCTGGGCTCATTGCATGAGTTAGCTGTTTGAAACCTGGGACTTATGCAGGGACGCTTGGCTCAATCTGGGAAGAGGGGACTGGACCTGCCTTGACTGAATCTATCAGGTCAATCTCAGTCCTCAGGGGAGGCCTTGATCTGGAGGAGGTGGGAATGGGGAGTGGGCTGCGGGGAATGGGGAGGGGAGGGGGCAGGAAGGGAGAGAACAAGGGAATCTGTGGCTGTTATGTAGAACTGAATAGTATTGTAAAATAAAATAAAAAAAAGAAAAAAAGAAAAATGAAAAAAAAAGTACAAAATAAGATGTCATTAATATACTCCCTGACCTCCTCACTGCTGACTGACTACCAAAGGAGTCAGCCCAAGGCTTCTGCTTTCAGGGGAAACTGAAATTTGATTTCAAAATTCTATTTCACATCAGTTTCTCTGGTTCCTTGACCTTAGCCTTGATGTCTGAGATCCTGAGATGTATCTGTGGTTCCAGTTAAGCCAGCAGTGGCTGACAGCTGCTGTCTCTCCTGTTCTTTTAATCGAAGATGTTGATTTTTTTTTTGGTTCTTTTGAATAAATGTGCAACCTAGTAAAGACAGTAGATCCCTCCCTTTTTCCTTCTTGTCTTCAAAGCCAAGCATATTATTAACCTAATTAGCTGAGGAGATAAAGTCACACATCACGACAAAAAGACACCATGACTAGTAAAAGGAAACCATTTTTAGTAGAATACCAAAGAGAAAGGAGGGTGGTCCTTTCACAGTGGCTTCTGTTTGGAATTGTTGCCACTACTTGAATTCACTTGTATTGGCACAGTGTCTATTCCCTGACAAAGTGTCTTCATTGCCATAGCAAACCTGGTTTCCTTTTTGTTTGTTTATACAAAAGGATTTTGTGATGTCACTTCTCACAAAGACTAAGCAATAATTTTCTGATATATATGCAATTTTATTTTGAATATAATTATAGTTATTATTAAGTTTAAAAAATTATGTCAATGGAAATTTCAAAATAAAACTTTTAAGAATTAAAACACTTTAACAAAAAAACCCAGTATGCTATACTGGCTGGTTTTGTATGTAAACTTGACACAAACTAGTCATCAGAGAGGAAGGAGCCTCAATTGAGGAAATGCCTCCATGAGATCCAGCTGCAATGAAGTTTCTCAACTACTGATCAATGTGAAAGTATAAGCTGAATAAACCCTTTCCTCCCCAGCTTGCTTTTTGGTTATGGTGTTTTGTTGCAGCAGTAGAAACCCTAAGACAAATTGGTAGCAGGAGCTGTGACAGACCTGATCATGTTTTGGGGAGGATGGTGGAAGGATTTTGGAACTTTGTGCTTCAAGAGCCATTGGGTGTGGAGAGCCCAGTGGGATGTTCTTGAGGAGCTTGAAAGATAAGAATGTTGAGAACAGTGCAGAAGATGGAAGCCTGGCTTGTGAAGTTTTAGAGGGAAATTTGAAGACTCTATCAGGACTATTTGCTGTTTTAAATTGAGATTCTGTCATTCTGGTCAGGTGGAGATGAAGAGTCAGCCACTATTAATAAGACGTCATCACCCTTGAATTGGAAGCTTTGTATTACTGGGACAACTGATTCTGGTTAGCTGGATCTCAGAAATTAGTGGTGATTGAGAAGAGACCAGTATCATTGAAGTGAAATCTTTTGGGAAGTGTTTCCTGAGACCACAAAGAAGCTATTTTCCAGAAGTGGCTATGGTTGTTCCTTGTGTTTGCAGCCAGACTTGGTAATACTTACAAGACATGGAGGGATCAGGCAGAATACCTGATGCTCGTCAATGAGAGGCTAGGAGAGGCCATTGGTGTAGATGCAGCCTCAGTGGAAGTTGAAGATCCAGGGCTGAAGGGATCATGCAAAGAATTTGAGGATTATGAGATTCTATTGGTGAAAATGCAGGCCAGTTGCAGCGAGGGACCAGCAGTTTTGAAGAGGCCAGTACCATGGGAAGACTACCAAGAACTGTGGTGATATATTGTGTACCCTAATAAAATTTGCCTGAAAATCAGAGGACAGAACAAGTCACTAGATTAAGCATAGAAGCCAGGCAGTGGTGGCACCCACCTTTAATCCTGGCACTTGGGAGTAAGAGAACTATCTGGATCTCTGTGAGTTCAAAGCCACCTTGGATTACAAGAGATTGACTCAGTCTAAGAGAGAAACAGAGCCAGGGAGTGGTGGCTTACACCTTTAATCCCAGTACTTGAGATCTCACACCTTTAATCCCAATATTAGAGAAGCACACACACCATTAATCCCAGCACTAGGAAGGAAGTGATGCCTGGGCAGAGAAAGGTTTATAAGGCATGAGGATACAGGAACTAAAAGCTTTTCAGGCTTAAGAATCCTAGAGGTAAGACGTAGCAGTGGCTTGTTCCTTTCTCTCTCTGATCTTTCATCATTTACCCCAATATCTGTTTCCAGGTTTTATAATTAAAAGACTATTTAGGAATTCATACAAAACAAAACAACAACAACAAAAAAAAAAAAAAAAAAAACAGCAGCAGTATTGTAGTGGTGCTAGTTGGGGCCTGAAAGGCAAGCCTTGTGTGCTTCAGAGGGCGGAGCTAGAGAATTGACCCAAGTACTTTGGAGAAGTCCAGTACATCCCAGACACTGGATGGTTGGAATTTGGTTTTGATTTGATTGTGACGGTGCCCTGAATTTTTCCTCTTGAAGTAAGAAAGTATTTTACTGGAGCCCACAGTTGAGAGACTTTGGATTTTAGAAAAGATTAACTATTTTTTTGTTTTTGTTTTTGTTTTTTTGTTTTTCGAGACAGGGTTTCTCTGTGTAGCTTTGTGCCTTTCCTGGAACTTGCTTTGTAGACCAAGCTGGAGATTGACTATTTTAAAGGGATTGAAATTTTACCATGCTTGAATTTGTAAAAACCTTGTGACTTCTAAAGTTACTTATATTTTTTTATGTGAGATCTTGGGGATGAATAGGAAAGGATGGGTTGTACTTAATATTGATGTGTCAATTTGACTAGGGGTCAGTTGTACTGGCTAGTTTTGTGTGTCAACCTGACACAAGCTAAAATCATAAGAGAGGAAGGAGCCTCAACTGAGGAAATGCCTCCACAAGACTGAGCTATAGTGCAGTTTCTCAATTATGATCAATGGGGGATGACCCAGCCCATAGTGGTTAGTGCCATTCCCGGGCTGGTGGTTCTGGGTTCTATAAGAAAGCAGGCTGAGCAAGCCAGGGAAGCAGCATCCCTCCATGGCTTCTGCATTACCTCCTGCCTCCAGGTTCCACTCTTTCTTGAGCTCCTGTCCTGACTTCCTTATTGATGAACAACAATGTGTAAGTATAAGCTGAATAAACCCTTTCCTCCCCATCTTGCTTTTTGGTCATGATGTTTTGTTGCAGCAATAGAAACCCTGACTAAAACAATGGTCTTATTGATAATAATGCTTTCTATATCATTTGACATTTTAAAAATGTGAAGACATTGATATTCCCAATATCTTCAGAAACTTTGCCTTTTTATTCTTCAGATGAAAAATTTAACACCCCATTTTCCTGTCTGTAATATCATCACTGACTATTAGTAATCTTCTGTGTTATATAGAAGAGGTAGTTTCTTTTCTGTTGTATTTCATTCTTCACTTTCTACATTTCTTTGCAGAATCATCCATCCTGGTTTATGCTGGTTTGTTAGTAATAGTCTCCTTGGGTGTTGAAGGCAGGTTCAGAAACCTATGCTCCCATTTCTTCCCCTTTGAGGTCACCTTTTATTTGTTCATCAGTCCTCATTGAGAAATTTTGTAATATTCCTTATCAAATGCCTCCACATTGTCCTCCTATGTCAGTGAGCAGTCGAAATCCCAGGGAAACTAACAATTCTCTGATAGATTAAAAAGAAATGAAGATCGAAGTAGCTCTTTACAGGCACTCCTAATTAAACACACCACTCTAACCATTTTGCTAGGATACTTGTGTAAAGAGAACATTCAGTGTAGTATTAGTATGTTTTTCTATTAAAATTTATCTTCCTGCAATCTCATAACTTCATTTTACTTGATGAATAAAAACCCATTGTGTATATACAGCAAAGTTTCATTATTGAATATCATATTGAGGGTCATCTGGTCTGATTTCAATGCTGGCCATTGTCAATAGAACTGCAATGGTATGGATGTTCAAATATGTTTGTAGTAGGATATAGAGACTCTAGGTATATGTGTAGAAATTCTATATATAGGCCCTTTGAAAGATTTAATATCTATTGTTAGCTTTTGAGAATCTTCCACACTGATTTACATGGTGATAATGTTGACTTGTATTTTCTTTGTTTACTTTTTTTGAGATTATAATTTAATTTCTCCCTTCCCATACCTCCCATATATTCCTCTCAGCTCCCTTCAAATCCACAGCTTTCTATTTTTTCCCTAATTGTTATTAAATGTGTATATGTGATGTTATTTTCAAAAATGAACTACAGATAATTTTCCCATCCATTCATGGTGCCCTTTGATCATCATCAAAATGGATCTTTAGCTCCTGTGAACCACTATGAACACAGCTATACACAGCAGGCTTATGATTTTCTTCATTGCATGTCGGCTTCTGGGGGGCTTGTAGACTAACAACTGCGTTCTTTCTATGATAGAAAGAGATACTTACCATTTTGCTAAATAATGTGTTTATACCATTGTCGTTTAAATCATTATTATTTTAGTGTATTTCTTCATTTGTTCCCTGATGCCTTCAAATATCATACACAGCTTTACCTCCTGAATGGTCACCGCTTTTCTGATGTCTCCTCTGGGTCCGACTGACAGTCAAGTTGTAACTACACAGTCAGGCCCAAGCTGAAGCAGAGCCTGTTCTTCTGATTTAGACCTTCATCAAGCAAGGTGAAATTCATTTTCACTATGATCAAGTTGTGGACATTGTGCTGACTTCTTGTTTCCATGGAAACATACCTCTGTGTCACTAATAAAAAGGTACTTTAATGGAATTCCAAAAGTGATTTGAATTTTATTTATTCATCCCTATAATTCATTCACAAACTATTTAAAACAGATATAAGATATATAAGATGTGGTCTTTCCTTCTTTGAGAGATACTTCCTTACTGTATTTCAAATATCTCAAAATGAACTAAGCCATTTTAGGAAATGATAAAAATTTGCCCTTTCATTTAAATAAACCCAAATCTCTTTCTATTACCTCTTCAATTCACTGTGTACCTTCCAGGATCTTCAAAACTATAGAAGTAGGCACGCGTCTATGGTATTGTTCTCATTGATCTAGTATAATCCATTTTGGGGGCTGAGAGTTGAGTAAAGCATTAAGGGCTTGGGATGCTTGGCTTCCAGAGCTTAGCAGGGGTCAAAACAGACATTCTCATTGCTTTTATTTACATGTGAACAATGGTGTTTCATGAAACTCAGAGACACTCAAGACTACATGACATGCAATGTCTATCCCTGAGTGTGGACTGAAGGGCTGTGGCTCCACACATTGATATTGCAACTGCTATGTTCTTTCCAACACAAATTCATTATAATAAACAAAGAGTAAAATATGATCACAATGTTGAGAAGAGGAACATTATCAATATTAAGAAAAAATGTGAATGATGCAAGAAGAGAGTAGATTACACCTTATAAATCAGCTAAGTTCTGTTAACTCAGTCATAAGTTTTGAAGACTTGATCATAATTATACTTATTAAGAGTCTGCTTTGAGATGTGTAGGTGAAGCCCATAAGTGAATGATATTATGCATCTGTGCCATTAAAACTTCTCAGTTCTCAACACAGAAGTGGAATTGTGCTGTTTTGCACATTTTTGAAGGAATGAGAAATGACTACAGAGGGGAACCAAATTTGCCTAGTGTGAGGATAAAGGTTTTAGAGCAGAGGCTGATACCCATTCTCATGAAATTAATTAATCATTCATATCAAACCCGTTCTCAGACTCTGAAACAATGAACTAATACTACAGCACTGATACAGTGGTCTTGGCTATGGCATTGATAGCCCAGGATATGGCTATGGTACCAGCTGTGGTTGTGGCTGCTTAAAATTTTCTTTCTTCAGAAGATACTGGAATTTGGATTTTATTGAAAACATAGCTTATTATGTAACATCCTTTTTTATAACATTTCATGATATTTTTATTTTCTTTTCAATGCTATGTATGAGAGCCTTTTGGAATGCTGAAGAGAGTGTGACCATACAGATATGCTTCAAACACTGGGGATAGGCTTTTCTTATCCAGATCATTATCACTGTCTGTGTGCCTTCATTTTACTGTATTAGTAGCATTAGCAGCTTTTCTTTGTACATCAGATGCTTTTCAGTTTGCATTCAAACTGAAGAATGTGATGTTTATAGGGAAAATTTCCACACCAACCCTAACCTACCACTGCCTTGGATTACCATAGTAGTAAGTAGTAAGTAGTAAATAGTGAGCTATTGCCCCAAGAATGATGAGGAAGTGTTAACACTGGAGCCTGAATGTCACTTTTATCAAAACAGTCCAGCCAATGACCAGCCCAGTATTACTCACTGTTGTCCAATGAAGCTCTAGCAACTGCAATATTTTCTCTCTAGTTCCTGTCCACTTGGGCAGAGTTGGTGAGGGCAATGTCAGGTTGTCATAGTTTTATTGTCCCATCTGTGATTTGCTTTCTTTTTTGTGGTGTGTCTCTTATGTTTCACTTCTCAAAGCATCTAAATGTTCCTTAGAGAACCAACATATGATATTTGAAGAAGGTATATAGTAGATAAAAGCAGATTAAATGTATTTGATTGGCACACTAGTTATCTGTGTGAAACGGACAAAGAATATAGACCAATACCATCTTATCTCCCCCACTGAAGTTTTCTTATCTGTGATCAACCAAGGGCTAAAATACTGGTAATTGACCCTTTTAAGAGCTAAAGATCACAGTCACATAACTACTATTAAGATGTATTGTTATAACCACTCTCTGATTGCTGCCCACCTCTCTATTTACAACATCAATATTATCTAGACATATATGCACAGCACAATCGATAAGGTCCAGAGCCATTTCTGGTCCCAAATATCCTTTTGACCACCTCCCCAATTGGAAAGAGAGCTACTCTGCCATGTGAGTAGAATTGTAGACTACGATGGCTGAAAGGTGTACAAGAACAATAACAACATTTTACTTTTCCAGAAAATAAAGTATCTGTGATGAAGAGGCTCACTTACAGTCTCAAAAACATTAGGGAATCATGTTTGGGCAGGAAGAATGGTCTTAATAAGATAAGAACAGAAAGAAAACAATGTCTTCCTGTTCTTGAGCAGATCTGTTCTCTAGTATCTGATATTAACCAGCATAGAAGCAGTTAAAAGCTCATGGCACAGAGTTCCAAGGAAAAGGAGGATCTAACAGTAGTCATATATTCATAAATAAATTGTCTTTGTATTCTAATTGATTAGAAACAGAATTTCCAGAATTACATAAGTTGATGATTGCATAATTTTGAAAGAAAGAAAATAGGGTGCTTGGAAAAGATACAAAATAATTCTAATTTGAAAGAAAAAGCACATGTACACACGCAGATATATGCTCTTCTGTTCCATATATGTATATATGACATACATACATATATACCCATATATTACACACACACACACACACACACACACACACACACACACACACACACGACATACTTGACAGCTCTTCTCACAGATATTTTATGCATCAAGGCATCAAACCAGAAGGAAGACTTTTGGAGAAGGAAGTTCAACAGGCAGGAGGAAAACATGAGTTAGTAGTGGAGTAAGCTAAATACAATGATATACATGCATGGAAATATCATAATGAAACACATTATTGTAGCTAGCTAAAATATAGTAATAATAAAAAAAAAAAAACCCAAAACCTAAAATGCTGACAAAAGAGAGCTTGGATGATACATTTTAATGTAGAAGTAGAGTAATAATAAAGAAACAGTCATAATTAAAGCAAACCTAATTCTAAGTTATAAACATTAACTATTAACATATTAAAATATGTTGTTATGCATCTTCAGAATTACACTTAATAATGAAGTGTAATGGAATTATTACTGCTTTTCACCAGGAGAAACTTACAAAGAGATGGAAGTTCCTTTGATGTGGTTTGCCAAACCTGCACTGTGAAAGTGTAAAAGTCCAGGATTAGAGGGTGACAACCCTTCTCAGGAACCCCATGATCAACATTATACCTGTTCCTCAGCTACTAATACAATGAGCTACTACTATGGTAGCTTCTATGGTCTTGGTGGTTTCAGTGGCCTGGGCTATGGCTACGGTTCCACCTATAATCTTGGAGGCTGTGGTGGTTAGGAATATGGTTACTTCCGTCCCTCTTCCTATGGAGGATATTGGTCCTCTGGTTTTTACTTCAGAACTCTGAATATTTTTTCAATATCTGTTTTCTAGTCACATGATTTTCTAAAGAAGGAACCACCATGCTGTGGCACTGTTTGAATCAGTTGGCACGTCAGTCCCTGGACAGGGGTCAGATTACTAAAACTGTATTTTGTCATCAACTCTTGATTATGATGTGTTGGCTTTTGACTGTTCTCTTCCATGACATTTCTGAGTTATTTTAAAATAAATTTCCCCTTGAATCTAAAGTACATGGTTTCATTTTTGCACACTGAGTGCAATAGATTTTTATGTTTTACACTTGCTTCGTGATAACTTTATCCCCGTGGAATTATTTGCTTAGCATTTCTGTCTCAGTAGAAATGCAAGTGGGTGGTGGGGGTCAAAAGACTGCATTTGCTATGCAGCTGATGCTCTTTTCTGATAAGATTTTCTACAGAAATAATAAGTAGATTCCAACTTTCTGATACTTATGAGAATAAAATCCTTCCTATTATTTAAGGTTACTTAGAATTACATCTGTCATAGTACAAAAGTTTTAAGGTGTGTCTCCTCTGCATTTAACATTCCCATGAATTATTAAGAGCCCATCAGCCATACATATGGAAGATACTTTCCTTCACGCTCCAGGTGCCTACACATGCCCTTATCCTTCCACACTGAGTGAGCCAGCTGTCACTCACTGTTGTGAATGCACAGTGTCAGGTGCCTTCTGCACCATCAAGGATGCAGGTAGCTGACTTACTCCCATAATCTTTGACCCTGTAAATAAATAAAAGCATCTATGGTTGAATGATGTTCTCTAAACATTTAGGAATGTCTCCAAACTTTAAAATATGAGCTTGTTTGGAAGTCCACATCCTGCAGCTAATATTCATTGAAATAACTCAAAAGAGAGATGAGTCTTTTAAGTGATTAAGGAGACATTCCAAAGTCCTCGGTGGATGCAAAGCTGTGGAAAATACTTAACTCTCTATAGACTACAAGTTTTTATGTACACACAACAAATATAACAACAACATTTCATTTAAAATTAGGCACAATCACTTATCGATAATAGTAAATATAGAATACTTTTGCTGCATGGATATGGGATCTATCTGTCAAAATAGTCTATTGTCCTGCATTGCATTTTTACACCTTGGTAAACTGTAGGTAATTAAAACTATGGGAAGTGTTGCTGAAGAAGGAGAATGAAGGTATTGTGGTCTTTGTAGTACAAGGGGAAGAGACAAAGGCAAAGGAACATGTAGGTGGGGAAGACTGGTGAGCCCACAAGAAGGACTCCAAGTGATTCCGACAGCAGAGACTAGAGTAATCTATCTCAGCCCAAAGAATTCTTAGTTTCTGGTAATTCCAGAATAAAGACAAGAACACTTTCTTCTAAACAACCCTTCAAACGAAAATGGTTAACCCAATTCCAACCTTCTACATCTCAGACTTGTCATAAGATGAATTTCTATGCTTTGCAGCTACCTGTTCTGCGAATCTTTGGTTTAGCTGACCTCAGAAATTTAATGGGCTGCATGAAATTTCTCCATCTTGACCAAACTCCTGGATGCTTGAGAACTATATCATGTAAGAGACAGCCTTTGGCACAAGCACAGGTCCCCTTTAATATTTTCTTTATTTAAGAATTTGGAAGTTGACTGTGGATTAACTATTTATGTTTCCTATTCTGGTTAAATACTAAGAGGAGCTATTGCTTCTTTCTCTACTTCCATGGAATTTCTGCTTAAGAGACTCATCATTGAATTGTGTCTGAATCTGGTATGGTATTCATTGAGTCCTGTCTATAATCTATTTCTCTATTCCTGACAGAGTTGAGAGGATATGTATGTATGTATGTATGTATATACACATATCCTCTCAACATATATGTATATATATCCTAAAGCTAAATTTATTTAGTTATCTATTTTTCTTATATTTCTTTTATTAAAAATAAATTTCTTCATAAAATACATTCTGATTAAACTTTCCTCTTCCCAACTCCTCTGAGATTCTCTCTACCTCCCCTCCAATCTGCATTTACACCCTTTCTGTCTCTCCTTAGGAAAGAAACAAGCATCAAACTAATAATAATATAGTAAGATAAAATTAAAACAAACATATTAGAAAAAAACAAAAGAAACAAACAGAAGAAAAAGAGGCAAAGAAAAATCACAAAAACACACATAGGTACAGAGATACACACATTCACACATTCAGGAATCCCATAAAAAACACAAAACCAAAGCCATAGTGTATATCTAAATGAACCATAAGGCTATATATATATATATATAGCATGGAGGTCCCTAGGACGACTGTGGCTTATAATAAATTTCAGTTTTACTCAATTATTGAAAAAAAATAGCCAAATGAATAGAAACACATGAACTATGAACCAAAGGCTGAGGGGCTCCCAGCTGGATCAGGCCCTCTGAATAGGTGAGACAGTTGATTGGCTTGATCAGTTTGGGAGGCATCTAGGCAGTGGGACCAAGTCCTGTGCTCAATGCATGAATTGGCTGTTTGAAACCAGGAACTTATGCAGGGACACTTGGCTTAGTCTGGGAGGAAGGGACTGGACCTCCCTGGACTGAGTCTACCAAGTTGATCACAGTCCTCGGGGGAGGACTTGTCCTGGAGGAGGTGGGAATGGAGGGTGGGCTGGGGTAAGGGAGGGCGTGGGAGGGGGGAGAATAGGGGAACCCATGGCTGATATGTAGAATTGAATGGTATTGTAAAATAAAAAATATATATCACAAAAAAAAAAAAAAGAAAAATCACAAAAACACACATAGGTACAGAGATACACACATTCACACATTCAGGAACCCCATAAAAACACAAAACCAAAGCCATAGTGTATATCTAAATGACCTGTAAGGTTAAAAAAAATTTTCTTTTAAAAGTGGCTTGAAGCTAGGCAGTAGTGGATCATGCCTTTAATCCCAGCACTCAGGGGGAGGCTGAGCCCATCAGATCTCTGTTAGTTCGAGGCCAGCCTGGTCTATAGTGAGATCCAGGGCAGGCACCAAAGCTACACAGAGAAACCCTGTCTGGAAAAACCAAAAAAAAAAAAAAAAAAAAGAAAAAAAAAAGTAACCTGATAAAACATTATGAGACAAAACACCTTCCCAAGGTGTCATTGATCTCATTTTGTGTTGACTAACTACTGCTGGGGTATAGGCATGCCCTTAGGAGCGGCTTGTACCCTCAGTGAAACTCTATTTGAAAAAATTAATTTTCCATTTACAAGTGTTACCAAGTGGAGATAGCTTCTGGCTTAGGGAGGGAGGTGGGCTTTTAACCTCAGTGCTGGGGAGGCAAAGATGGAAGGATCCCCCAGGCTCACTGGCAAATCTAACCTAGTTGATGATATTCAGGATGGTGGGAGACCTCTCTGTCAAAGGCGGTGGGCAGTGGTTCTTTGTGAAAAGCCACGATTGCCCTCTGGCCTACATATGAACATGCACACACCTTTCCATTCACCTGTAGAAACATGAGCACCCAAGCTCACGCAATACATGTGTGCATACTATCCCTGCTGTCTCTCCACAAACAGCATGAATTTCATCTTTTGTGGACACTGAATGATTTCCACTGTTATTTCAATCATGAATTTCATCATCAGAGACAAAAAGGCTGTTGTGGAATATTATTCTTACGATATAATTTAAATCGGAAATTTTAGAGAGAAGAGGCACACTGGCCACAGTTGAAACAGCTGCACCAACCAAGAACTGTTTTATTTATTTTTTATTTTATTTATTTTTTTATTTTTTGGTTTTTCGAGACAGGGTTTCTCTGCATAGCTTTGCGCCTTTCCTGGAGCTCACTTGGTAGCCCAGCTGGCCTCGAACTCACAGAGATCTGCCTGGCTCTGCCTTCCGAGTGCTGGGATTAAAGGCATGCGCCACCACCGCCCGGCTTCAAGAACTGTTTTAACCCAGGAAAAAAACTCCAAGAAAAAAAAAATAGCAAGTAACCTTATATTTTTATCAATAATGAAAAAATAAAGTTATAGCTTTTAAAAATTTATTTATCAAAATTTTCTTTATCATATGTGAGTAGATGTGTTTGTGCACACATGTGTGTATGTAGATGTGCAAGTGTTCAAACTACAGTATGCATGGGGAGGTCAGAGGACAACATATAGGAGCGGGAGGTGTCAGTTTGTCAGGCTTGCCGTCATGGACCTTTACACACTGAGCCATCTAACCAGCCTTAAAGTTGTTTTTAATGTGTTACTCTCATGTATTTTTTCTTTTCATATAAAATTACATTAAAAACTGAGGTCTGCTAGAAATTTTATCATGCATATATTGAGGATAGTACTTGAGTGATGGAAGGTACCTTTATGGTGATAGTGTTTATGTGGTAGCTGTTTATCCTGTTTATTTTGAAAAACCCTATGTGGTGGTTTCCTTGTTTTGAGACTTTTCCTTAGAGTTAATATTTATCAAGCCATAAATTTTCTTTAAGGATTTCATTTATCAATGTCTTGATGAGTAGCTACAGTGAGATTGTGGTCCACACTGAGTGTAATCTTATAGACTTATCCAAAACAGTTATTCTTAAGTTTTGTGTCAGGGCTGTACTAGATGTTGGTTAAGCCCATTGTTTACTTCAGATGACCCTACCTTCTCACAAGTCTACTCATAATAGTGTATTTACATGTGCACCCTTAATGGCTATATTCAAACCCGATCAAAATAGTTTACCCATCCAACTTCTAAAATCAGTACAAATACCCATTATTTGGCATTTGTTAGATGTCATAAAGAGCTTAAACAGAAACACATGTACACATCTGTATGCTCAAGCACAGCTCATAAAGACTCACATCTATTTTTTATGTTCTATCATAGTGGTCTCACCTTACTCATGTGTTAGTAATTAATATTATTTACCATGGGCCATTTCCAAGCACAAATTCTCATTAAAATCCTTTTCTACAATCAGAATTTAATGCGGGATTTGTGCTGTGGCTCAAATGTCAAATTTTAATCTCTTCTTCAAACTTGAAATCTGACATTTCCTCATGGAAGTACACTATCTTCTGCATAACAACAGTACAGGTGTACCATGTTTAGCAAAACAGAGGCTCAACAGCATTAACACACACCCTCTTGGTCTAGTTTCATCAGGTTTTATATTAATCACCAGGACTATAAAGATCAGGCATTCCAACTCAACAAATTTGTAATTAACAGTTTAGAGGGTGGAAAACTCAATGCTCACAGTGGTAAAATGAGTAACCAGGAAGATATGGAGAAGACCAGAAGGTGAAATAGTTGAAGAAAGTTACACGGTGGAGAGGAGTGGGATTAACTCAATGTGAGTAAAGTGTTTCCAGCTGAAGGTTTACAGTGACAAAACCAACTGGTGTTTTATGAGACAAATTGGGAGGACTGTCTAGGGAAAGTGGCCATTTAATGTAAGGCGTTATTTGTAATAGAAAGTTTAGGTTTGTGCTATGTTTTGACAGGGCATGAATTTCAATTCTAAAAATGGAGGCACTGAAAAGAATATCAAATAGCCCATAGGCAAGAAGGAATGGTAATGGTTTCTTGTAGAAGTAACCATCGTATTCAATAAGAAACACAGAACCAATGCAGAGATGAAAGCCCAAGAGGTCACAGCTAAGAGCCTTACCCTTCACTTTGCAGCTATCCTCTCAGCCAAGAGAACTACTTCCTGTGTGTTTGTCTTTATAAAGACTTTCTGTTCTGCCTTCTCATTGGTTGTAAACCCAACCACATGACTGCCTCATCACTGACTGTCTGTACAGACCTCCAGGTCTTCTATGGTTGGTATTGAGATTAAAGGTGTGTGTCTCCATGCTGTCTGTATCCTTGAACACACAGAGATCTGCCTAGCTCTGCCTCCCAAGAGCTGGGATTAAAGGCATGCACCACCACCGCCCAGCTTCTGTGATGGCTTGCTATTAGCTCTGATCCCCAGGCAACTTTATTTATTAACATGCAAATAAAATCACATTTCAGTACAAATAAAATATCACCATAGTTTCTCATCTTTAAAATATTTTAGAATTACTTATTATTTTGTGCGTAAGAGTATTTTGCTTATGTATGTGTACCATGTGTGTGTCTAGTATGCATGGAGGCCAGATAAGAGCCTTATATCCCCTGAGACTGGAGTGACAAACAGTTGTGAGCCACTATGTGGGTCCTGGGAATTGAATCCAAATCCTCTGGAAGAGCAAAAAGTGTTCTTAATTGCTGAGTCAAGTTTCCTGTGCACAGTTTCTCAGGTATTTATCATAAATATATCCTTATACTTTCAAATCAAGAATATCGATACATATTTCCCCCATAATAGTTACATTCATTTATTGAATACAGAGATAAAGACATTGTATTCAATCAAAACCCAGTTTAACACAAAATGAGAGATATTATTTGAAAACATGTCAATTGCTCAGCCTGAATATGAAAATATAGATATAAAATAGTCATTTTTAGCATTAAATATAGAAACAGCAATCTGTTCTAAAATGGGTCCTGAGAAGTTAATATTGAAATAAAAGAAAATTTAGTCATGCATATCTGAAACTTTCAATAATTAAACAGATGTGGGTAGGAAGCATTTCTTTTCTGCTAAGATGGATTTTCAGAGAGGCTGATAGTCCTTTTTGTGTCTGCTAAATCTACAACAAAAGAATAAAACTTCAGGTATCAAAAGTGCCATCATTTCAAGAATTTCACCTTCAGCATCAAACCCATCCTCAGCCCCTGACACAATAGCACACTAAGTCAGCTACTAGCATGATGTCTTGTCTATCACCTTGGTGGCTTCCGTGGCCTGCTTATGGCTATGGTTCCAGCCATAGCCCTGGGGACTCTGATGGTTATGGCTTCCCTAGTCCTTCTCTCTATACAAACTGCTAGTCTCTTGAATTTCAGTGAAAGGGGAAAATCATTACTTTGAAAGTCAAAATAGTTATTGAATTTTGTTCATCTAATAGTTTACTCATTGTAGAAGTTATCACTGTGTTTAGAGACCTCAGATGGGCATTCACATTTCTGATCAAACACTTGAGAGTTGATATAGACAACCTTTCCAAACTATGACTTGTGTTTCATCCTTTTCTATTATAAAAGAAGAATTTTCTATTTCTATTATTTGGGAATATGAACTTTAATAACATTTTAATGAATAGAAGTTAAGTACATGCAGTTTAATTTATGCTTTCCAAAAGTTTTTGTCATATTTTCACATTTCAAAATGCTTCCTTACAGTGCATTCAACGAAGCTGCTCAAGTTTCCTTATAAATCATCCCTATACTAAACACAAGTATGCAACCCATGTTGATGATTTACATTTCCTAAATTGATGCCTTTCTTTTTTTATGTGGCATTCCATAAAGCTGGCACATCTCAGACATTTTATGACAGTCATATGCTGCATCACAATGCAGATATAAAGGGATAGCTACTATTCCTGTAGTATTCCAAGTTATGAGACAACCACATTGTGGGAGGAGGCATGGTTTTTGATGCTACATGTTCATGATACATACTTTGTTTTTTCTGTGCTTACATGTTGAGAAGTCCCTTGATATAAACTCTTTTATTATGGGTGTTTCAGTATTAAGGTCCCTTTTACAATTCAAGTGGGGAAAATTTCTTGGTAATGTTACTCTTTCTATGAAAGAAACAGATCTTTAAATTAATCATATTTAATATTCTTAATTACCTCACAGATGGAGCACCTATTACTTTCTATATCTTTAGCCAATCTTCACCCTCCAAAAAAAAAAATAGAATTTTCTGGGTATCTATTCACCTCACTTACTTTGTGGTACAAAGCTAGTGTATTTTATTCACATACTACTAGTCAAGATTTCATATATTTATTTCATAAATCTAGAAATATTTGAGGATGCATTTGCTGTTAAACTCTAGAATAATCTTATGCATGACAGTCAACACTTTCCTTGTTGCTCCTCACTAATCAGGGTTTTGAAATGCCAAGATGTCTTGTGATACACTTGTGTGCAGTGGCCTTGGGATAGCTTGTAAAGAAGGGCCATGAATGGCACCGCACTGTATTCAAAAGCCAGGGGTTGGTTCTTAGTTAATCTATTAATAAGCAGAAAACTCCAGATTTTTAATGTTTCCAATTTGCAATGACTGAAAACAAAATTATAAACAAAAATATATTGAAATTTATCCTTACCAAAGCAAAAAAAATGTTTAGAAATTAAAAAATAAAAACTCAAACTGCCTAAGATCTTTTAAAAAATTGCAATTCTTTTTTAACAGTACTTACCTGGCCAAGATTTATTGGAAAATCTCACAAAACACAAATTTTCCAAGCGATAATTTTGTTCAGTGCTTTCCTGTACTGCAGAGTGCCCCAATTAAATTAATTAAATCCTGCTCCATACTGTCTAGTAATCTCAGTGAACATGATCTCAGTCTGGCTTCTTGGCAATAATTAAAATGCTGGCCCATTAGTCTTCCTTTTTGACATTTTGCTGAGACATGTTTGTCTAAAGAAAGGGGTCTGCAATCTGAAGGTATAATGGGGGTACAAACACATTTTACTTTGGAAAAGTATGCATTGGTGTAAAAGTGAGAACCAGCCAGGAGCTACAGAGTCACATTTTTGAGAGTTTCAGCTATGAGTTCAATCAGAATCTCTATGAAACTTTGACAAGAATCCCCTAGGTTCATTTCTTTTTCTGACAGGAGGAAACAAGTAATTCTTGTAAATAAGCCTGGAGTCCTTTGGTTTCTGTAAAGAACTAAACTGCAGAGAAGGTGTCTGAGCTGTGGCTCAGTGGATGAAACACTTGTTCTGAAGGCATGCGAGTCTGAGTTACATCCCTGTGATGCCTCTGACGAGAGTCAGGGACACATGCTCCTAATCCAGAGATGAAGAAGTGGAAACAGGTGGATATTTTTTTTTTTTTTTTTTTTTTTTTTGGTTTTTCGAGACAGGGTTTCTCTGTGTAGCTTTGCGCCTTTCCTGGAACTCACTTGGTAGCCCAGGCTGGCCTCGAACTCACGGAGATTCGCCTGCCTCTGCCTCCCGAGTGCTGGGATTAAAGGCGTGCGCCACCACCCCGGCGACAGGTGGATCTTAATGGATTGCTGGCCAGGTACAATAGCCCAGCCCATGGGCTTCCAAAATACAATAGCCCGGTCAATGAGATTCTGTTCTGTTCTCTCTCTCTCTCTCTCTCTCTCTCTCTCTCTCTCTCTCTCTCTCTCTCTCTCTGTCTCTGTGTGTGTGTGTGTGTGTGTGTGTGTGTGTGTGTGTGTGTGTGTGTTTCAAGACAGGGTTTCTCTGTATAGTCCTGGCTGCTGTTCTGGAACTCTGTGTAGACCATGCTGGCCTCAAACTCAAAGACCCATCTGCTTCTGCTTCTTGAGTGCTGGGATTAAAGCAACATGGCGCTGTTTTTCAAAAAATCAAAAACATTAAAAAAAAGTTCCCAAATGCATGACTTCTGAGGTTAACCTCTAGGCTCCACATACATTTTTTTCTCTCTCTTCTACTTCCAAACATCCTAGCTGACAACACTTCCTGTCTCTTTCATTCACATACAGGGGAGGAAAGAGAGAGGGAGAGATGAAAAGGAAGAAAGGGAGAAAAAGATATGGAGAGAGAGACACAGACACACAAAGACACAGACATACAGAGACACAGACACACAATCACACAAATACACAGAGACACAGACACACAGACATACAGAGACACAGAGACAGATGCACAGAGACACAAAGACACAGACACAGACACAGACACAAAGACCTGGGTTTTGTCCACAGTACTGAAGGAATCAAATTCTTTCACTCTGTTCCCTTCTTGAATCACAGTCTGGACAAATCTTGCTGATTTTTCTCTATTCTAAATCTCATGTAAGACATTTACTTGGTCCAAGATAGTGTTGAGCAGCATTAGTGGAGAATTCATGGACATCTATGCTCATTTTATCTCAAAGTTTGAAATACAATGGATAGAAGACACATGTTTTATAGAAAAGATGACCAACATCTTAAAGATATACAGAACTTTAGTTCCCAAGGTTTTGAGAACAGAAATTTCTGCTGGTAAGGAATTCTATGGGTTACAGCATCACAAAAATAATAATAAACATTATTATTATTTGTTATATTATAACAAATATTTTGTCTTCTAAATAAAACATGAAAAGTCATTTTACACACACACACACACACACACACACACACACACACACACACACACCGAATGAAGATAGGGACAATTATTTCCACTACTTTGATATGAAATCTGACTTCATCTCTTGCATTAATTTTATTTGTTTATGAGTCTTGGGAAAATAAAAAAGAAAACATGATATTTAATGTAGGTTAAACTTTAGGACAATAAAAGATGATGAAGATATTTTTGGCATGTCAAAACAATCAGGAATTCTGAAACTATCCAAATATCCAAACGTATCTTTTAATTACATTCTCCAATAATTTCCAGAAGGATTGATAATTACAATGTAATTATAGAGATATGTGAAATTTGAATAGTGATCAAAGTACAATGAACATTAAAAATATTTAAACACAAAAACGTCCATTCTATGTATCTTTGGAAATCCCCTTAATAAGAAAGGCATGATGAAATAATACTGTGATTCTCCAAAGATGTATTTTCAAAGGGAGGCAGTCTTTGTTGTGGTTTGCCATACCTGCACAGGAACACTGTAAAACCTAGGAGCAGAGAGTGGCATTTATTCTTCAGAAACTCACCTTCAACATCACACCAAGTCCTAAGTCTCAGACACAATGATGAGCTACTGTTACAGTGACTACTGTGGTGGCCTGGGCTATGGCTATGGTTCCAACTATGGCCTTGGAGGCTATGGTGGCTATGGCTGTTTCCATCTCTTTTTCTATGGCAGATACTAGTCCTCAGGATTTTGCTGAAAGTGTGGCCATCTGTGAAAGGAGTGTTTCTTCCAGAATCCATCACTAAAGTTGACTCTCATCACCTTCCTGAGCTGTTGGCATGAAGATTCATATTTTCTGAGTTG
Source organism: Peromyscus leucopus (assembly GCF_004664715.2). NCBI lineage: Eukaryota > Metazoa > Chordata > Mammalia > Rodentia > Cricetidae > Peromyscus > Peromyscus leucopus. The sequence continues at coordinate 9,707,068 of NC_051073.1, forward strand.
TTTCTAGGCATACCATTCTAATAAATATTTTTGTGAACATTCTAAACCTTGTCTTGCTTATGTTTATACATCCAAACACAACTTCATGCGTAATTTTGATGCATGAGTGATGTACTTCGTTGTAATATATTTTCCAAAGTAAGTATATATTTCAGTACAAGAGGAAATAAAACTTTAAGATACACAGTATTTGTCCTGACTTGATCATTACTCATTGTCTAGGTTAACTGAAACATGACATTTTATACATAAATATTTATGTTGTTACTGACCATCAAATATATTTCAAAACAACTAATATGTTTTCAGCTAGTAAGTAACTGTATTTCATGGGATATATTTTCATGTATTATGTTTAAATCCAAGAGATCATTATACTGATATATTTAGACATTCTTATTTCATACAAGTATGTTAACACTTCGTCTATTTAATAATTAAAGGAAACATATATCATGATACTAGTTCATGAGGAAATGGAAGATAACGCGCTGTATTTGAGCATACATGGGGTTATTTTATGAGTTTTATGAAGCAGAGTGGTTTGTGGATTATTGGTCCAGTGTGTTGAGTGTCCTTAGGAGATGATGGCAGGGCGCTCATGACTGATGGCAGCTCTGTTTCTTCCTGTGCAGCACACACAACTCTGTTTTAGATGAGGTGGGGAGTTGACTATAATATTTGCTTTCTTACCCATCATTATTTCAACAGGTACCATTTTCCTATCAGGCACCTTTTCTTTATACATTAAGAATAGATTTTTCAGTCAACGTTACTGTATATTTTTCCCCAACACAAATGTAATATTGCTATTTGTTTCTCATTTCAATCTTGAGATAGATTGCAGACTTCATTTTGATTGTTTCTTCCAAACTTAGACTTCTCACCAAGACACAGACTCTGTCCTGGAATGTTCTCATTGCTCTTGAATAATATATGCCACTGTATTTAATTACGTATTCATTTACTTAGTTTTGAGACAGAATATGATGACACTCAGGCTAGTCCCAGCTTTTTATGTAACTGAGGATAGACATAGCTCATGATCATTCTACCTCTACCACTCTAGTGTTGTGTTTTAAGTTGTATCATCATTCTTGGCATACGGTATGACATTCATTATAAAATTTTACTGTATTACACATAGAACAAGAGACTTTATTGATCTCAGGAAATTGTAAGGAATTTCAGTAACAGATTCATGAATAAATAGTGATGACTTATATGACATAGTAAATGAATAATGAGCTGGGGGATGACAGTCCCATTCACCTGAAACATGGCCCTTCAGTAAGTGACCTAACAGTTAACCATGCAACAGTGACTTTTACCTGACATGGAAGTTTTAAATAGTAGGTATTTTCAGAAGATAATGTTTTAAAAAAACACCAACAACTTTTGAAGAATGCGTGACGCTGACTTAATGTTTCCTTAACAAGTATATGTTTATATATGTTTAATCAAATGAAACTTTAGAAAACTGTCAATGTGTTTACTTCAAGACAACAACAGTAGGCAGTAGATTATTGAGAGCAGACATGTACTTCACAAAAAACTGCAAATTAAAATAAGAATTGTAGCTAGAGTTTTCCTGCCTTGTCCACAGTCAGGACAAATCTTTGTCACCTGGCAGTCCCACAGCCACTCAGACCCAACCAAGTAAACATAGAGACTTATATTGCTTACAAACTGTATGGCCGTGGCAGGCTTCTTGCTAACTGTTCTTATAGCTTAAATTAATCCATTTCCATAAATCTATACCTTGCCACGTGGCTGGTGGCTTACCGGTGTCTTCACATGCTGCTGATCATGGCGGCAGCTGGCTGTGTCTCTCTGCCTCAGCCTTTGGCTTCTCAGAATTCTCCTCTCTCCTTGTCCCACCTACTTCCTGCCTAGCCACTGGCCAATCAGTGTTTTATTTATTGACCAATCAGAGCAACAGATTTGACATACAGACTATCCCACAGCAAAGAATTTAAATGAATTAGAAAAAAATGCATAGCAAAATGGAGTGCAAATACATTCTTATGGACATAAATTATTATTCACCTAATAAAGAAGCTATTGAAGGTTAGGGTAAGTTTTGGATCACTTTTTACACACACACACACACACACACACACACACACTCCTCCCCCCCACAAATCCTTAATGTGTTCATCACAGATATATATTTTATATTGGAGCTATTTAATTTTTATTTTTTATTTCCCATAATCCTTCATTAAAATAAACTCTTAAAATATTTTTCTTTATTAAATTTTGATACTTTTTGTTTTTAAATTTATATATGATAATTATACATAATTTTATGATATATCTATATTATGAAGTGCATTCATACAATATGTTTTGATTGAATCAATGTGATTAGTTTTTCCTCACCTCTATCATGGTCTCTTTTTAGTGAGAAGCTTTTATTTATTTAACATATATATAAAAACAAAGTTAAATTTATAGTGAATAATAAACTTTAGTTCCCCCATTGATCTGTTCCACATCTGAAGTCACTGCTTGTATCTAAGTGTATATTGTTCAGGATCTAATCTTGCGTCCTCTATCTCACCACCCTGCTACCCTTTCCTTAAGGCACAGATTTTTTTTAAAGTGCTTCAAAGAAAGTAATTGAAGGCCAAATGAAATTCTGCTGCAAAAATAACAAACGAGTCCTCAGTAAAACTCTGTGCCCAAGCATGGCACAGAGAAGAGAAAGGGGGGCTTAGGGAAGACACTATCTAGGAATTTCGTGCAAGCAGATTATCTGAGGGCTGTGTCTTAGGGAATTCGAGCTGAGTTACATTTTCAAGGCCAATGACCAGAAAGTGTTCTTGCTACTATTACCATAAAAAAAGAAATTGTTATGCATCTGAGTGTAATTTTAATGAGTTTGATTTCAATCTGCCTCTATTATCAGTCCAACGATTGTCAAGTGGATACACCTTGTGCACACACTGCTACTGTGTTTTCCTGTAACCAGACTGTGGTGTAATTTTTGCTAAAACATGAATTACAGTTACCAAAAATCAGTCCTGTTTTTCCTTTACACAACCAATTGCTGCCCTTCAATTCAAAGTAAATGTTATCTGTTTTAGTTGCACTCTTCTATTGGATCAAATTCAGATGGAAACAATCTAAGCAGGAAATATTTAATAGCTCATGGTTTCACAAAGTCCAGTCCACATTCACTTGCTTCTGTATTTCTGGTCCCACTGGGGACAGAACATTGGCAGAGTAGGAGGGTGTGCTAGAGGAACTTTTTCATGGTACACTGCATACACAGGAAAGGCAGCAGAGGTGAAGGTGACAGAAAGGTGTAACCGCTAGGGACACTTCGGCCCATGTAGTTCCTGTAACCGAGTCTTACTCTTTGCCTTCTATCAGTTCCCATGGTCACCATATGATGAATCTGTTAAGTGACTAATTCATGACTTTGGGGCCTTTGCATTTAAATTTCTTTGTAAATAATTTTCCATGTGAAGAGGTATGTTTTTCTAATCTAATTTGTTCTTAATCCAATAAAGTTGATCACATCATGCTAAATGAAAAAATAATCCCCAAGCATCCCTACTAGGATCAGAAATAACATGAGGTTCCCACTCACTCCACACCTACTTAACATAGTATTTGAACTTCTTCCTAGAGAAATAAGGCAATAGAATGAAATAACAGATACAAACAAGAAGAGAAGTCATGGTATCCTGTTTGGCAGATGATGTAATTCTAAATTGCATAGCAACTTCCAGCATTATGGGTGATAACCATCAGAGAGGAACACTGGTCCCAGTTTTAACTGAATTTCTCTATTTTTTGCAAACCAAACATACCAAACCAATCAACCAACAATAACAACAAATGTGTATTGTGTTCAGTGATAGGGTCCTTTTAAGGATTCTGGAAGGAAAGCAAAGAGAATGACAGTGACTTGTGTTATTTAGAATCTGGGGTCTCTCTCTGACCATGAAATGTCCTCAAGTGAATTTCAGTCATGTAAAGTAGCTTTAAATATTTTACTGGTCATCTCTTAGACAGAAGATTGTAACATCAGGAGGTAAATATTTTTAAACAGAAGGTAAATACTTTCAAAGGCAAAATGAAGACAAGATTGATTATAGATTTAAAAAAAGACTATTTGAAATAAGAAAGCCTGATTACTAAAGTTTGAGATAAAAAAATATGTACAAGCAAAAATTTTGAAGCCATAAAAGTCATGATAAATTTTAAATAACCAGTAGCTGCTAATAGCTTGAATATTCCGTAAAAATCTAGCTCCCGCTCTCAGGCATGAAAATGAATCTGACCTCAAACGATTGATGTCTTCATGCATCTTGGAGCCATCCTACATAAGAAAGGTATAACTAAACAGGATTGTTTTTCTTCTGAAGAATGACTTTCAAAGAGAACAAAGGGACAGGTCACACCTGTACAGGGTAAGTGTAAAGGCTCAGACACAATGGCATGCATCCCGGAAAACTCACCTCAAGCATCAAATCCATCCCCCACCCTGATACAATGAGTTTCTACTACAATTATAATGATGGTCTTGGCTATGGCTTTTGTGGCTTCAGTGGCCTTGGCTATGGCTGTGGTTCAATTTGGGGCCTTGAAGGCTATGGTGGCTATGGTGGCAATGGTGGCTATGGTTACAGGTACTCTCATCTCTCATTCTATAGAGGATACTTGCTCCCTCAGTTTTCCTGAAATCATGACTGTGATCTGTGGTGATCAGTTTCCCTACCCAGATCCATCACTCCAGCTATATATCTTCATTCCAGTGCACTGTGTACATGAGGATTTCTTCTTCACCCCTTTCTATGATGTTTCTCAGCATGTTATTCCAATAAGGATTTTACAAACACACTAAGTCATGATTCACTTGTATTTCGTGCAAAATGTGCTTCTTAGTCATAACTTAGACATGTCTGATTGGTATATTTCACTGAAACACATCCTTTAAAATTGTTTCTCACCTGGTGATCTTTTATCTAGTATCTCTGACTTGATATTTTCTACAAAAAAAACAAATTTAAATACCCTTAAATCCAAATACTGCATCTAATCCTAATGATTACAGTTAAGTTTCATAATTTTATATACAATGGATAACAACATGTTTAATGATACATTCATACTGACCTTAGAGTGTGAGGTGAGAAAATATTTTTAGCATACTATTCCTTTAAAATATAGTTGTTTTATGAGCTTTGCAATCAAGACCCAACCATCCCTTGCTGTTCACTTTGTATTCGGTGTGTTCCTTATCAAGTATCTTTTTATGAAACAATGAGAATATCATACAGGCTTTTGTCTGTAGACACTTGCCATCAGATGCTATTTTTTCTTTATCCTCATAGAAATTTTATTGAATTTAAAGTTTAAAATCAGTAGTGTCAAGATAATTATCTTAGAGCATGAGATAAAAAAGGTCAAGCAATCACAGGTCTTTGTTCCCAATCCATAAAAACCTAGCCGTTTAACCATGAGTAAAACAAAAGGTAACCCCGAAGAATCTTGCCAAGGCACTATTGATCTGGTAAGGTGTTTGTTGTTGCTGGAGGGCTTCTCTCCAGGTTCCCCAAGCCCCGCAGTCCCACAATCCACTTATAAAATAATCACTCAGACGCTTATATCACTTATAAACTGTATGGCCGTGGCAGGCTTCTTGCTAACTGCTCTTTTATCTTAAATTAACCCATTTCTATAAATCTATACCTTGCCACGTGGCTGGTGGCTTACCAGAGTCTCTACATGCTGCTTGTCCTGGCCGTGGCTGCAGTCTCTCCCCTCCTTCCTGTTTCCCCAATTCTCCTCTCTCTTTGTCCCGCCTATACTTCCTGCCTGGTCATTGGCCATCAGTGTTTTATTTATATAGAGTGATATCCACAGCACTTCCCCTTTCTTCTTTTTTTAAAAAGGAAGGTTTTAACTTTAACATGGTAAAATTACATATAACAAAACAATTACCGAGCAAGAATTATAGTTACAATATTAAAGAAGATGTCCTATCTATCTTATATTTGTGAGTTTAAGGTTTTATAGCTAACTTATCTTTTATCATAACTGAGGAAATTACGACTATCTAGTCTTCAACCACATCAAAGACCTGAGAAGGAACATAATGGTACCTGAGAAATGGTAGATGGATGCAAGCAACTTTCGGGAATCTTGCAAGAGTAGACCAAGACAGCTGGCAGCCTGGACAGTCACCTAATGTTTCTCAGCATTGTTGGTGCATTTCAAATTGGCTACAGGCCTAGAGTATCTGACAGACCATTTTTAGAAGCAGGAATTTTAAGAGACCATCTTACCCTGTCTTGGCAGAGTACAGTGGTCGCTTTCCTTGTGTCCCGCTTGTCCAGAAAGGACAGCATTGCATTTGTACTGTCAGCCATCAAGCAAGGGCAGTTCTTTGCCCAGTAGGCCATTTTGTGCCAAAAGACAAACTTACAAATGGTAATGTCTTAGAAGCCCAACATTCTCTCGGGATCAATTGGTGTAGCCAGGAGCAATTGTGTCTCACGTCAACAGAATTCTAAGTTATTTAAATGCCATATTCTCCAGGTCTATGAAGTGTTTGAAGATTACCTATCTATCTGAAATATATCTATGTATACCTAGAAGACTTAACTAACATGGCTACAGATATGATTATCATAGATGACTAATTATTAATCTATTTTTTAATTATCCATTACAATTTTAAATGAGTTATATAAACATAATACCTCAAACAAGAATAGAAATATATATATATATATATATATATATATACAGTATAACAAAATTAACTTCAAGTTTGTATCAATGAACTAAAATTTACACCAATGTAAAACATTTTAAACATAAACTAAAATCTATACCAATGTAAAACATTTTAAACAAGTTGTTCTTTAAAAGTAGGTTCATTAATCTACCCTTTTATCTTATCATCTCCATATCCTCCTATATATCATATCCCCTTTTGTTTTTTAGAAAGAGATCACATTTATAATCAACCTGTTTTAAATAAAAATATTGGTTTTTCTCTGTCCCACACCAGAGGGCTCTTCTGATTTGGGACACAAGAATCACTTAACCATTTTTTTTTTTAAAGCAATATGTCTGGGTTTAGAGGGGAGTGAGCCAATTCCACCTCTAAAGCCAGCTTGGTATATTTGGAATTTGGGCGTAGCATCTCTTACTACTTCCTGCTGGAGGGGGCGCTGTATCTTATGGGGACGCAAAGAAAATTTTAGACCTATGGGGTAGTCCGTGAGGCTGTATTGTGTGAACCAGTTGCCTTGAAACCGATCTGGATGTTGGATCATCTGGCCATGTGTCATCGGAGTCTTTCAGGGGTCTTGGCTGGTGAAACCTGATGTATCTTAATCTGGAACAAGTCCACAGCCTCTGGCTTTCTGTGGAAACAAAAGCAGAACCTCTTTTCCAAAGTAACATATCCTTATATCCAAATTTTGAAGTCAAGGTACCTTTAAAATATACATTTTGGCATAACTCAACAGCTTTTGTAATCAAATGTTTTTCTTTAGTTATGAATATCAAAGAGAACATAATCCAGATTCTCTGTGTGGTAGCCATCTTTATGTGGCTTATGTTTTATATTACCTTGAGCCTTGAGCTATTGCTTTAAACTGTACCATTGTAAGCCTGAAACGGTGCTGTGGCTGCTGGCTCCGCCCACTTCAGCTTCCCAACATGGCAGTGGTACATTTTTCGCCAGCTCTGGAGTCATCAAGTCTCAGAAATAGTGGTCTAAGCTTTTATCAAAGCAGCGTGTAGCCCAGAAACCTCTTTTTTTAAAAAATACTAGTAAAGACTAAATCTACCACACAGCTTAATTTGTCGCTGGCAGATGCCTCATTTCCGCCATACTGCCGGTCAAACACACCCGCAGGAACCTGCCAGTGTCCAAACTTGCGTTTTGCCGCATCTAGCTGCCGTATGAGACAAGAAGCAGGAACCTGGTTTTGGCTCTGTTTAGAATTGGTTATTAAATATTCTCAGGTTTAAGGTGGAAACTCGAGCCGTTGGGCGCCATTTGTTGCTGGAGGGCTTCTCTCCAGGTTCCCCAAGCCCCGCAGTCCCACAATCCACTTATAAAATAATCACTCAGACGCTTATATCACTTATAAACTGTATGGCCGTGGCAGGCTTCTTGCTAACTGCTCTTTTATCTTAAATTAACCCATTTCTATAAATCTATACCTTGCCACGTGGCTGGTGGCTTACCAGAGTCTCTACATGCTGCTTGTCCTGGCCGTGGCTGCAGTCTCTCCCCTCCTTCTTCCTGTTTCCCCAATTCTCCTCTCTCTTTGTCCCGCCTATACTTCCTGCCTGGTCATTGGCCATCAGTGTTTTATTTATATAGAGTGATATCCACAGCAGTTTGTAGGTATTTTTAAATTAGTATTAATTGTATTTTTAGATAATGATATGATTACCTCAGTCCCCCCTTCCCTTTCCTCCCTCCAAGCCCTATATAGAATGTATTTGGGGATTATCCGGTTTAGTTAATGATAGTTGTAGGTTCTCCTTCAAGATAAATTACTTCATTAGCCCTTAGTGGTTGTCTAGACTTCCAGTACCAGGCACAATTTCCCTCTTGTTAAGTGGGTCTTATTTCCAACCTGAAAGCAGTAGATTTTTTACAGAGAAATAGAGATCTCAGTAACACAATTTGCTCATGCTCAGTTTGTCTTCACACTTTTATGACTAAGCAGGTAACAGCTTTTCAAGTTTAATTCTACTTTTATTACAGGTTAATATATATACAGTTAATTGTAACCAACATTTAAGTGCCCCTTTCCCTAACTAAAGTGAGTATTATTAATTGTCTCTCATTTAAACCATAAATGGTATTCATTGAAAATGTTTTCTCTAGATGGCTGCCTCAAATGTAAAACTGTCTATTGACAAGAAGCTCCTGATTTTGGAATCATCTAATGTCTCTGGTGGCTTTTAGTTATTCAAGAAAATGACATCAAACACAATTTATTTTTCACAACATTAGTCACAGGAGTCTTCATTGATCTCCAGTGATATTTACTACCTTGCTACTAGCGTGTTTGTGATTGTGCCAATCTTAATTTACAACTTAGTGAAGTGATGAATTGTACTTGAGGTGAGTATCATTGATGTAAGGCAAAACTAGAACTCTGGTAGCAATCACATAGCAATTATTCATATAGTGATAAACTAAATCAAAAAAGTACTTTAAATAGTAAAGCACCATGTATAGGAAGTAAATAATAATGTTTTAAACCTTTACACAGCTTGTTTCAAAACATAATTAGTCTTGGCAAGAATTATTTAAAATGACTGGCTTGTAATGAATATGTAGAGAACGGTGACTAATTTTACACATTTACAAAGTTTTATGGACAGAATTTTTGTTACTTTTTTGGTAAGGCTTCTAAACATTAAGGCATATATAGAAAGAGAATTTATATAGAAGCAGTCTTTACATGCACCTTGCTTATATGTAAGGAATTAAACAATCTAGAGAAGTGGCAGAGCAAAGAAAAGGTAGCATGTGTATGTAATGTTATGCAAAACAAAACAGAAAGCAATAAGCTCAAGAGAAATATAGACGAGTTTCTGAGTTAATTTTGAATTACCATAATGAACAGTATATAGATCTAATTAAACAATACAATGTATGCTAAATACTCATGCTGTCAAACTACCTTCTAAGCATTTATGTTTATGCCCCTAGATATGTGTTAGTCTCAACTTTGGTCAGAAATGCATCTTTTCCCAGTGGGAAATGCTTAATGCAGAGACTCATAATAGAGTGCCAAGTGTAAGTAATTGTGAGTGCTCAGCAACAAAGGAATCATGTTTAACACCCTCTTCCAACACAAGGCTCAGGGACACCAAGGAAGGGTGTGCTTATAGGCCTTAGGATCTGAAAAAAGAGGAGGAGAGCAGAGGAATGATAACTTCTGAACATGGCTCTTGCAATTATCAACTCACAGCACCATGATTCTATCACGGATGGAGAGGAGCCTCTGAGTTCCCACCTTTGGCAAAGGAGAAAGTGCAGTATGGACGGAGGAAGAGTCACTCTCCTTTGAAACAAGACTGGTAGTGGGTGGCTTATTCTTCATTGCATGCGCAATACACATAATACAGCACTAATTGGACTCTTAGGGTCATAAACAACAGTAAAAAAATGGAGGACATGAAGTTACGAGGGGATCAGGGTAGGGACACTGTAGGAATTTGGGGGAGGCAATGATGAATGAACATGATCAAAATTTAAAAGATAAAATATTTTAAAACAGCATTTTAATATGTACTATGAACAATTATAAACACTGTTATGTGAAGATAAAATATACTTGAAAGAAAATCGTTGGAAAGCAACAAAATGATACTGAAGAAATCCTGATATTTTTCCACAGAAATGTCTAGCTAACATTTATGAATAACATAATGCTTGGTATAGAAAGTAAGTGAATTTTGAAGGTGTAACATTAACTGCATCCAGATGGCAGTAAATAATTTCATGAAGTAAAAAGACAGGGTACAAACTAATAACAAAATTGTAGTTCATTATTAGAGACAAATGTAGGCAGTCATGCGCTGAAAGAGCCAAACATGGTAGTTGAAAGTATGGTTGTGTGTTATAATGGCTTATGACCAAGGTGGGCCACATATTACAGTCTATACATTTATCTAGTTGGTGAAATGGTTAAGTGAAGTAAGATCGAGTGTGAGAGGAATGTATGGAGGTATGAATGTTTTCACACCATTCTAGGACAGGAAGTTATTTAAGACTTCCATGTGCTCCTCTCACATCCATCATTTTCCTGTCCAAAAGTCTGTAACAGCACTTTTACATTGATATGATTATTATAATTAATGTCAGTCTTAATAATGGTAATCTATTTTAAAACTCTTCTGTGGGGAAAATTGCTTTGTATATTTTTTTTTTCTCTTATAGGCCACTTCGAAAGTGTTAATGACATTTTTGCAAAGAAATTTTAACATTCAGTGAATAGGTTGCTTCTAAAATGTGTCACAATAAGAACAAAATTGCAGCTACATTTCTTGTTTATATGCCAGCTTGTCTAACTAGTTTAAAACGGTAAACAACAAAAGTCTAATTCTGAATGAGTCAGTGTGGATTTACACTTATAACAGTTTGTGGCTGGTGTTCGTGTACTAGAATGCAGAAAGGAGGCACTATAGAGGGAAGGGATGAGGCATTTCAAATGGAAGATAGAATAATACTTATGGACCAATTAGAGAGAACTCACTAAAGAATGGCTGTATCACATAAACCATTTCATAAAGACACTTGATAACTGAGCTTGGATCTGTTACCCTGTTTGTGGACATGATGCATCCAAGTTCATCATAAAAAATGATGGACATCTCAGCTGTTTCCAACTTCTGACTGTTATGAATAGAGTCACAATATATATGGATGAGCAAGTATCTCTCTTGTAAGGTGTAGAGTCCTTTGGGTATATGCGAAAGAGTGTAGCTACATATATGACAAATATTGTTTCTTTGTTCCTTTCTTTCTAGTTTGTCTGTTTTTATTTTTGTTTTTTGCTGCTTTTCTTTTGATTTTTTTAAGAAGTGAGGAGAAATTCAGTATGTAGTGAGGTGGGAGGATCTGGAAGGAGTGGAGGTGGAGAAAATATAATCGAAATACATTGCATAAAAATTTAAATAAAAAGTTTAACATTGATATGGAAACATACCAGTAAAGCTTAGTACTATTCTCACGCTCTTCTTGAAAAATCTGTTCTCCCATGACTTTAAATTAAATGCATTCATTTATGGTTATTTTATAATGTTCAGCGTTATCTGTTAAGTCAAGAAAGAAGGCCATCTTCAAGAAGAATCTAACCAGATGGAGATAACACAACAATGATAACAGTCCAGGATCTCTGAACTAAAGGAGCTTGATATCCAATACAAAGGTATAAATTCTCAGAGCATGATCTGACAGACTGTTCAGTAAATGAGCCTAATTTTGAGGGTAAAAATAAAACATGGTTCAAAGGAATACTGTCTTCATTTATCTTGGAAATATCTTAAATATGTGGAATATGGCTTGATGATGTTGTTTCTCAGCAAAGGTGTATTTTCAAAGAGAAGGTTATCCCTTTGTTGTGGTTTAACATACCTGCACAGAACACTATAAAAACCCGAGCACAGAAGTGACATTCATTCTCCAGAAACTCACCTTCAACAGCACATCAAGTCCTACATCTCAAACATAATGAGCTACTACTACGGCAACTACTATGGTGGCCTTGGTTATGGCATTGGTGGCTTTGGTGGCCTGGGCTATGGCTATGGTTCCAGCTATGGTCTTGGGGGCTATGGTGGCTATGGATACTTCCGTCCCTCTTTCTATGGCAGATACTGGTCCTCAGGATTTTACTGATTTTACTGGTCCTCAGATTTTGCAATAATCTACTAATCCAATCCAGAATCAATTACTTAGGATGGCTACTATTACCCTACTGTGCTGAAGACTTCTCCTTTGTTCATTTTATGATATTTCTCAGCATGTTACCTTAATAAACGTCTATTGTGAGCATTGTACATGTTGTCTCATTGATGCTTTTCTGATTAAACATTCATTCCAAATTTTGGCATATTGTATAAAATATTTCTTTGTAATTTGTTTCTTCCATTGTGAGTATACTATTTTATATCTGAGCTTATATAACTCTGTCTAGTAGTTCCCTCTCTCCAGGTCATAAATGTTTCTCTCTCTCTCTCTCTCTCTCTCTCTCTCTCTCTCTCTCTCTCTCTCTCTCTCTCTCTCTCTCTCTCTCTCTCTCTCTCTCTCTCTCTCTCTCACACACACACACACACACACACACACACACACACACACACACACACACTTGGTATTCTGAAAAACAAAACAAAATATGCTTGGCCATCATTAATTCCTATGAATGCCTGAGCACTTGATGTATATAACTATTGTGCTCATGTACTACACATTTAGAACCCAGTGTCTAATGAAAAGGAATATTTTGGTATATATGTCCTTTAAATATGGTTATTGTATGAGCATCACCAAGATGCTGTCTACATGTGCTGCTCAACCTGTGTACTGTGTCACTCACACTCTTATGAAACAATGAGAGAATTAGAAAATAGCTATTTTATGATTAGCTTCTCCCTTAGAATAGAAAACTTAATTAAATTCAAATAATAATATCTGCATGCAGTTTTGAAACTCTAATTTTAGAAAGTGACACAAAAGTACTAATTTCATAATAAATTTACAAATGAAACCATACTCAAAGATTGTGGTTTCTCACTAATGAATGCTTTGAATAAGAAAGGAAGTAGGTGTTCATATAGAAATTATTCTATTTTTGCCATACACATTTTAAACTTCTAACAAATTCACTAACAAATATTTATAAAGTAATTCAATGACCTACAAGTAACCCTACTTTATTGAGCATACGAACAGGATGTACTGGATGTTTATGAAGCCCATCACTACACATAATGAATATTCACCCAGAAAAGTGATTCTACTAAATGGCGTCTGCTTTTCTAACAGAGATAAATATAAAAGTATAAATAATTCTATTAATTTTGATACATCTGTACTTTTATATTAAATTTGGTGTTAGATAAATGAAATGTGCTATATATTTGTATGAAATCCTAAAAGAACCAATTTACTTAAGAAAAGGTTTAAAAAGACAGTACCCTCAGTTAAAAATGACATAATAGCTAGATTGTTTTCCATGCAGCAGAAACAGGGTATGAATGTGGCCCTAGAGTGAAAGGTAACTGTAGGAGTACATTCATGGCTGCAGATGGGTTAAGGTCAATGGTTTATTGAGGTGTATCTACTTTTGTCATTTTCTAAGTGAAATTGCACATTAAGATTTAAAGAATGTAGACAGAAGCTCTGAATGAACACCTGAACTTTACAAAAAGAGGTAGAGATCTGAAATTACTGAGCAAAGGCACAGGGTGCAGGGTAGGCAGAATAAGTGTACTCAGGAGGGTGGAAAGGATGCTCACTGACACTGAGGGAAATTGATAACAGTCAAGTGCAATGCTTGTTGTTAGTTATCAGAATAAATACAGTTATGGGTGACAGTTAATTGACAGGTAACACTTCCAATTAGACATTTGGAAGATGTATAGAAGAACAGTGATAACGAAAGAAAATATATTTTTAAGTTTGAATTTCTTCCTCCAAACCATTATCAAAGTTTTCTTGACATTTCATAGTGAACCTAATATAATCCTGTGTCCTTTATTAGATTGCCACTTAAAGAATTGAGTTTTAAGAAAACATAATTCACACTAACCTAGAACTGACACCACCAGTCACAAGGACAGGAAATGCAAGATAAGTCCAGGTTTGGAAGCTAAGCCAGCCATGAAGAAAGGTGCAACTTATCTGACTCTGTGTGAGAATGGAAATACACATTAGTAAAAACATGACATTTTCCTTCAGTTCATGTTGCGATTGACCAGGAGATCATAATGTGAAAACAGCATCTACAGACGTGACTTTTAAATTTCTAATTCCATGTGATTATTCTCTTCATATTAATATTATTCACATTTTTTTTACATTCAAAATTGAAGTATTTTGAAACATGAAGGTTCTTTTTTTTCCTTTCAGGAACCCTTTACCATAGGGTTTTTGGTTATTTCTGATTGGATGACTTTACCTAAGATAAAGTTTTAATGGATTTTTGTTTGTTTGTTTATCAAATACTATTCTCTCTAAGATGATGATGAATAATGCCTGAAACCTTTGGAATTACATAGATACATTAAAATAACTGAGGAGACTATGCTTTGTGAACAAGAGGAACACAAGTGAACACTGTTGCTCAGATATACCATAATCTAATTTCAGTTCACCCTGATGTCTTTGTATCTGTTAAGTATCGTTACAAAAAAATGCAACCCAACAAATCATTATGCAGCTTCAAACAATACTTGTTATTGTTCATGAAGCTCCAGGTTCACTCACCAATGGCATTTTTTAATGGTTCATGAATGTATGGTCAGCTGTATGTGAGTG
Organism: Peromyscus leucopus; assembly: GCF_004664715.2. Classification (NCBI taxonomy): domain Eukaryota; kingdom Metazoa; phylum Chordata; class Mammalia; order Rodentia; family Cricetidae; genus Peromyscus; species Peromyscus leucopus. The sequence continues at coordinate 9,722,114 of NC_051073.1, forward strand.
ACACAAGTGACTTAGTTTCACTGGTTGATGATTGACACATTAAAATTATTTCATTCATATACACTTGTAGCCAGCAAGCCTTTAAATGTTCTCATGGTGATGCTGAGAAGAAATTAAACTCCATGTGTACAAATGTTGTATGACCAAACTTTTCCTGGGGAGATACTACACACAAGTCTGCTCCCTCTAGATAGTGAGCCACCAAAGTCCAAGAATTAATGAGTTTTATTAAGGTTACTTTCAGGTGAGGGGTTACTCCTAGGAAGAGAGTGATTTAAATGACTCAAAAGAAATGGGCTTCTTATAAAGATTGTTACACACAGGTCATCCCGATATCAAATAATAATCCCAAATACATAGTTTCTTAGGTTCATGATAAGGGTTGCTAAGAAGGAAAAAGAGCAAATCAAGAGCCTTTTACTGCCTTTCCTGTACCTGTATCAATTAAGTAGTGATAGTGATCAATTAATCACTATCATGATTGTAAGTATGTCAGCTTCCTATGAGACACATGGCACCAGCAGCAGTCAGTGGGGCAAATTCCAAACACTAACAGAAAAAAACCTTTACCTCCTTGTAGCTCATATTCAAGCCTTGATCCTTCACGACAAGTAAAAATCAACCTGCAAATGCCCCTCATTGTGGAATGCAGGTACACTAGCTGCTTACAGCACATGGTACTGTTAAAGACAAGACAACCATAGGACCTTAAACTGGCCTGAAGCTAGCCAAATTGAAATTAAACTGACAGTGACAGATACTATTGTTTATGGCTTCCTGGAACAAAGACAACATGATTAAGAGCTGAATTGAGAACAATAATACTGTTAGGTGTTAATTGTTTCCTGCCTTAGACACCTCCTGAGTTCTAGGTCACCCAGAAAAATCCTCAGTTGACCAAGTTGCTAAAGAAAAATAAGGGGACTTTGTGGCTGGTTTTGTTAAAAATATCCCCATTAGGCCTACATACTAGAACACTTGGTTGCCATCCGTGGTACTGTTGGAGGATGTCATGGAACCTTTAGATGGGCAGCCTTGGTGCAGGAAGTAAATCACTGGAAATGGGCATTGGGGGGTTACAGTGTCACCCATCTTTCTCCCTGCCTCTCTTCTTCCTGTTTAGTAATGAAGTGTGGTTGTTCTGCTTCTTGTCATGCCTTTCCAGCCATTATAGATTCTCGACAACCTGGATCCCTAAACTGAAAGTAACTCTTTATCCCTTAAAGTGCTGTTGGTCATGGCATTTTATTATAACAATGTAACTGATGAAGCGCACTTCAGTAATGGTACCTTGGATGAGTCACAGAACGTTTTGTTATAACTGGAAATCTTCAAAAGCCATTTGTAATATAAAGCAAAATATTTAATCTTCAGTATTCTCTCCAGAGGATTTTCTGTCCTCTATTCACTTACCTCTTTATTAGTTCTACACTTTATGATTAGTTAAAACAACCCCATAGGTTCTCATCTTTTCTCTGGAATTTTCACTGTTTTGGGCACATCTATGGCTTACATATTGTCCTATGTCAAAACTTCTACTTTTTGATAATCTGGAACAATATAGCTCTTCCTCCTTTATAAAATCTAATAAAGAACAACAACTAAATAAGTCGTTTGAGCTTATTTTCACTTTGAATTGTGCATGTGTGTAACTTTAATCCTACACATATAATCACACACACAAATTGATGAAAGTATGTACACACACCCACCTTTGCAAGTACAATGAAACAGCAGGTTTTCATGAAGCTATAATTTATTTCATACCCTAAAGTATGACAAATCATCTTTTAGTCAATAAAAATTCAGTTAGTAGTGATTGAACTCTAGAATATTTTATAGAAATAATGCAGAGAAAATATCCTCTATATACATGAATTGTAAAAACATTTAGTAGGATGCTAGAAGCACAGAACAGGAGTTTAAATTCAAACTGCAGATTCCCAAACACTTAGCTGCTCCTGTGAATAGGATGGATTCTTCATGGAGAGTAGGGAAAGGAAATCAGCTTGTGTTAAAATAGTACTTGAGTACAATTTATTAGAATTTGTCTTGGTAGCATGTAGGGAGACAGAATGTGTTTGAATAGAATTCACATACAACAGAATGATTAAATGTTTCTTCTGAATAAATTTGGTGTTTTTTCAAACTAAGAGAGGTATGCATAATATTTTCATGATTTTTATGTTAATTTATTGAAATTTTAAAAGAAACAAAACATGATAATTGGCAAAAATTGAAACTTTATTTTAGCTAAATTGGAAGAAATATCAGTTGTTTAATCAAAATCCTAGGCATCTCCAGGGATAAGCTGCAAGGGATTTGAATACTGCATTTAGATGTAGAAATGTGTAGTCATTAGCTCTGAAAGTAAGATTTAATTATCCATGTTGAAGCCTATAGTTTCAACCATCAAATAATTCAAATTCAAAGGAAAAGTTGACTTCATGCATGGTTAAAACCACCCTTAAGTAACAAAAGCATGGACTAATGGTCCTGATTTTCACCAGAAATTCATTTCTAAAGCAGGCGAAGCTCTTGGGGTTTGGTGGGTTGTGCATCTTGAGTGGGGATGAAGGGAAACACTGATTCGGGGCAGTTTTTACTCTTAGGACATTTTCTTCACTATCTGCCCAAATCTTCAATCCCTAATGCAGTGAATTACTGTGGTCACTTCTGTAGTGACCTTAGATTGAATGTTGGCGATCTGGGTGCTGGCTCTGGTTTTCACTGTAGCTGCAGGCTTGTAGCTATCGTGGTGAAGGTGATTATGGCTATGCACACTGGCCCCATTTTTCTACAGATGTATTCTTCCTGTAGGTTGTAATGAACACTTTGTCAAACTCCTATGATCTCAGAAGCTGTACATTGTTATGTATAGCATCATTTTCATGTTCCACATTACTAATTTTGTGGTATTTTGAGCTTTTTTTTTTTTTTTTTTTTACACTGTCACACTGTAGCCTCAGCCTCCCATGTATCTCCTATGTGACTCAGTTTCTTGTTTTTTGCATTTGGAGAGGGGGAGGCTCTTGCAATAGTAACTCAGCATCCAGAGTCATGAATAAACAAAGCTGAATGCTGTGAGGTATGAGTGGATCTCCTTAGCATTGTTGGGGGGGGGGGGGGGGAGAACTTCAGTAGAGCTGAGCCCAATTCTGGTCCTTGCAGAGGTCCCCAACCTTTTAGAGGGAACACACACAGTTTCAGCCAAGTGGACTCAAGCAATCAGGGAAATAGATACTGACAGGAGTGGGAGGAAGGCTGGTTACAAGATTATGTCCGCTGGATTTGGGCAATGTCACCTAGAAGAGAAACAGGCTTCTCTTAGTTCCAGGTCAATAGGACATTTTCAAGCTTGGAAGAAGGCACACAAAGAAATTAAGGCCTTTGTTTGTTTGTTTTGTGGAGGGTAGATTGCGAGTCAAGAACAACGTTCTTCAAAAGGATCTAGAAAAAGTACCTGTGAAGAGTTTTGTGCCGCGGAAGATTGATCTACAGAAAGCAGAGAAAGGGTCCAAATTATCCCCCCATGGGAAGCCTTGCCTTCTTGTAAGAAGGAATGGGGGTGGGTGGGTTGGAGGGGCTGGAAGGGCAGGAGGAGGGAGGAGGGAGGAGGAGGAGGGGAGAGGGGCATCTTTGAGTGGTATGTAAAAATGAATAAAAAAATCTTAATTAAAAAATATCAGTTTTTCTAAGTAAATGTTTCTGTGAGGTGAGGTTGAGTATCCATGGTAAAGTCCTGCTAAAACAGACAATGAATTTGTTTGTCAAGATTGACCTTCCTCAGATGCCAGTGGTGAGTGATGAGGCTCGAGCTTAATCAGCCAAAGATGAGACTTTGTTCAGAAAAGAACTCGGGAAGCCTAGTTAAAAATCTGATCTTTCGGGGTTGGGGATTTAGCTCAGTGGTAGAGCGCTTGCCTAGCAAGCGCGAGGCCCTGGGTTCGGTCCTCAGCTCTGTTAAAAAAAAAAAGACAAAAAAAAAAAAATCTGATCTTTCTCAGCAGAAAGCCCAATGATAGAGGATATGTGTTTTTTAATGAATTCTGGAGACATTGCATTATTGGGAAAATGTTCTACTAGGGGCCATTGTTCCAACTTTGCAACCCTGAGGTTTCTGATGTGCCCCCTTTGTCAGTTAAAACATTGAAATCTTAAGTATATGCAGCAAAAGTCTTTCATTCTAATTAATTTTGAGTCACATTTTTTTTTTTTTTTTTTTTTTTTTTTTTGGTTTTTCGAGACAGGGTTTCTCTGTGTAGCTTTGTGCCTTTCCTGGAACTCACTTGGTAGCCCAGGCTGGCCTCGAACTCACAAAGATCCGCCTGCCTCTGCCTCCCGAGTGCTGGGATTAAAGGCGTGCACCACCACCGCCCGGCTTGAGTCACATTTCTTACCATGGATTTTGAACTGCATTTTAAAATATTTTTATTAAATTTACTTTTAAATTCAAAATTATTTTATCATTATCCTCTAGAACTACCTTTTCCAAATAGGGAAAAGTATATCTTTCCCTTTATATGTGTTCCTAGAGCATCTTTTTACTTTCTTTTGTCTATCTTTCAGCATCTATGTATCCTTCATACACCTCCAACTACAAATTGATTTTAACTTTCTTTTTTTTTTTTAATTATAAGTGCTCAGCCTATAGCTTAGGCTTATTACTAACTAGCTCTTACCACTTGAATTTATCCATTTCTATTAATCTATATTCTGCCATGTTGCTTGTGGCTTTATCTGTCCTCCAGCATTTCCTGTTCCCTCTGCAGCTCTTGGCGACTTCTCTGACTCTGTCCTTCTTCCCACAATTCTCCTAGTCCAGCTCTCCTACCCAGTCTCTTCCCGCCCAGCTATAGGCCAGTCAGCTATTTATTAACCAATGAGAATAATGAATATTTGAAGTGTACGAAGATTGTTCCACAGCATTTCCTTTTTTTATCTAATTAAAAAAGAAGGTTTTAACTTTCTCAAGCCTTTTGTCACCTGGATGTGACTCCTTCTTGCTTACACTTGGGTATATTTTTATTTATACTTTTTTCAATACACATTCACACTCTGCCATGTACTCAAAGAAAATCTATTCTATGTTTATCTGTGTTCAGAATAAAATTTATTGAAATAGTGCCATACAGTAGTCATTTCATATCCTACTCAATTTAGAAGAATTTTTTTCCTAGTTATTTTGTCATGCATTGCAGAGGCAGTGAGAATTACTGAGAATATCAAGATAAATTAGCTAAGTGCCATTCCTATGAGTACAATTACATACCTCAGCAAGTCTGAAGGGCGAAAGCACAGGTCAACATTGTCAGATTTGGTTTAAAGTTTCTTAATGTAACTCCAAATTAAAAAAAAAAATCGAGGCCAGCCTGGGCTACCAAGTGAGTTCCAGGAAAGGCGCAAAGCTACACAGAGAAGCCCTGTCTCGAAAAAAAAAAAAAAAAAAAAAAAAAATCATTACAGAAGATATGAAATGAGCTCAATATTGATGTTGTCAAATGAGGAAAAAAGAAAGTACATACTTAGAGTCATTTGCAATGACAATTTCATGTATGAAGAGTATGTACTGTATTCTGATAGGAAAGTCTAATTTGCTCCACTTAGGTGGAAGATTTAATTTTATAAAAGTTATGATATGTTTGAAAGGTTATTGAATAGGACAGTTGCTTCTTTTTTCTGATGGTTCAGAAGAAATTAGCAGAAATCAGGATATTCATTATTAAAATAATAGAAATACTGAAATATCCACTATTTTCAATAAATTCATTCATTTAAAAATAGAAAATTAGCCGGGGGTTGGCATGCTTTATCCAGCATCGGAGAGAGCAGCGATTTGTGAGTTCGAGGCAGTGGTAAATGAGTTCCAGAAAAAAAACAAAGAAACCTGTTTGAAAACAAAAATAAATAAATAAATAAATAAAAAATTGAAAGTTAACTTTATCAGTTTATTGTCATTTTATTTCCTTAGTAGGTTAGACTTAAATCTATTGTGCCCACGAAGCAGATATTATCATAATATTGTGCAACTCCAATTTTATTCTCTATTGCATCATATTCAGGTTTTATAAAAAATATATAAGGCATTTTGAATGCAAGAAAAATATATCCTGATGGAATAAAAGTTACACGAACCAAAATAATTTTTACCATAAACAAGTAATAAACAAAAAATGTAAAATGTCTATGATTAATATGTTAAGGACTTTGTTGGTGAAAATAGATGACATATGAATACAAATGACTGATGAAGGCTGAGAAATTAAACTCTAAGAAAAAGTAAATATGATTTTATCAAAGAAAAAAAAAAGAAAACAACAAAAGAATTGAAGTATGCTGGGGAGGGTCATCAGTACACTTACAACAACCCAGCCTTTATATGAATTAGCTGAACAGTAAGCAAACAGCAGAATTATTGATCACTAAGGTTGAATGAAAGAATAGTTGAGATGAGATGTAAAGGAAAAATAATTACATATAATATAAAACAATTGAAGAATAGATGGCAAAATTGAAAAGTGTGATCCCTGCTAGGAAAACTCCTAGGAATCTATAAGGAGGAGCCCAGCTAAGACTCCTATCATAGGGATGCATAGCCTGACATGGCTATCTCCTGTGACCAGGGAAGATGAACAGTAGAGGGAGTGGAACACCAACACAGCCACATAACCTTCAACCTACAGTCTGTCCTGCTGTTTGGATGTGCTGGAGTAAGGGTGGTACAGAGACCATGGAGGTTTCAGAACAATGACTGGTCAAGCTTCAGACCCATACCATGAGAATGAGCCTACCCCTGACACTGCCTGGAGGGCCAGGACACAGAGGCTGGATAGCCCAGAGACATAGGATAGAACCAAACACCTGGAACAAAAACTGTCAATGTAATGATGCCTAATGATGTCTGCTATACTCATAGATTGGTGCCTAGAAAAATTTACATCAGAGAGGCTTCATCCAGTAACTGATAGAAACAGGAAAAGAGCCCTACAGTCAAACATTAGACCAAACTCTGGGAATCTTGCTGAAGAGAGGGAGGGATGATTATAGGAGCCAGAGGAGTCAAGGACATCACAAGAAAACCAACAGAATCAACTAAGCGGGGCTCATAGGGGCTCACAGAGACTGAAGAGATAACCAGGGCGATTGCATGGGACTGAAGTAGGCCCCCTACATACATGTAACAGTTGTGTAGCTTGGTCTTCTTGTGAGACTCCTAACAGGGAGATCAGGGGCTGTTTTTGACTTCTTTGCTGTCCTTAGAGACCCTACTCATACTGGGTTGCCTTGCCCAGCCTTAATATAAGGGGGGACAGTGATTAGTCTTACTAAAACTTCACATGCTGTGTTTTATTGATATCCATGGAAGAACTGCCCCTTTCTGAATAGAAACAGAAGAGGAGTGGATTGTAGGGACAGAGTACAGATAGGGGGTACTGGGAGGAGGAGAGAAGGGATGGGAAATTGTGGTTGGAATGAAAAATAAATCAATAAATTTTTAAAAAAAGAATGTGAAGCAGTAATGCAGTATTTGAAGGTCAATGCAGATTGGCCAAGAATATATACTGTAAACTGTGTCAAATAAAAATAAAAATTAAGGTCCATGCCGATGCCCCAAGTGGGCTGGAGGCAGAGTTGGAGCATCTGCGGCAAGCCCTGGAGGTGGCCTGGATACCAAGGAAGCCAAAGAGAAGTTCCTACATGAGGTGGTAAAAATGCGTGTGAAGCAGGAGGAGAAGCTGACAGCAGCCCTACAGGCTAAGTGCAGCCTGCACCCGGAGCTAGAATTCTTGCATGTGGCCAAGAAGGAGAAATTGCGCGAAGCCACTGAAGCCCAGCGCGGTTTGAGGAAAGAGATTGAGCGGCTCCGAGCCGAAAACGAGAAGATGAAAAGGCCGACGAGTATTGGTGCGCCTGGAGCAGACACGGCTGGTCCGGGTGTGTGACAAGGGCTGTGAGGCTGGTCGCCTGCACGCCAAGTATTCAGCCCAGATTGAAGACCTGCAAGCAAAGCTGCAGCATGCAGAGGCGGACCGAGAGCAGCTTCGAGCTGACCTGCTGAGGGAACGTGAGGCTCGTGAGCACCTGGAGAAGGTGGAGAAGGAGCTTCAGGAGCAGCTGTGCCTCGCCACAGCCTGAGAATGTGGGTGGCTAGGGCAGTGCCCAGCTGGATCCCTAGCCTGTGCAGTGTCTGCCACTGCCACATGGACTCCATATGTGCGCAGAGGGCGACAGGTACGTGGCTCTGCAGACCCAGCCCACGCCTATGCAGCCATACAGCACAACGTCTCTACTGTGCCTATTACCAAGCGAGTGTTTGTAACCACATACTTTTGGATCCACTGCAAAATTTTCTACTGGCCAAGTCCAAGTGAGCAAGCCATGTCCCCCAGCTGCAGCTAGAGTCGAGACTAGCTCTGTGGCTTGTAGCTGGTCCTTTGCTTGCTAGAACATTCTAACATTTACACTTTTGTTAGAAGCTATTTAAAACCAGTAAGAAGACTTGATATTCAGAAAATCAACATGTTTTTTAATGACTAACTGTAAAAGGCCCCTACACGTGATGCCATCTGGACACCCACTCTGGTGGGGGTGGCACCCACCCACTGCCGTCCTGGGAAGCCATCACCGCTCATCTGTGCCCGCGGCTGCAAGAGGACAGCAAGGTTTCTTCAGAGTCTATTTTTTCAGCCACAAGGACCCCAGTCTTCCTGCTGCTGCCAGGAAGAGCAGGGAGAGTGCCGCGTGCGAGATGAGCCCCAACACTGCCCGCCTTACCGCCGCTGCCCGCCCACCAACATCACCACTAACCCTGCCATGCAGGCACCAGGGTCCTGAGTCACCGTCTGTTCAGGCCCCCGGATGCCCTTGCCCACCTACACCTTGAGGGCCGACCTGTGTTAGGCAGTGGCCATGGCCAGTGTCATGTTGTATTGTCCCCATACACACCGCCCACCCACCCACACGCTGCTTGACCACAGCAACCCCTTTCAATGCAGCAGACATCACTCCTCTCATCTTGGACTGAGGCTGCAGCATTGGAACAAAAACAGCATCATATCACTTTTTTCTTCTTTTTTTTTGTTGTTCATTTAAACATGTATTTAGAACTGCACTTTGTCAGAACCCTCCCTTCTCTTTTCACTCCCCAGTTAACTGAGGTTTTCACTGATTTCTAGAGCAGTTCAAACCCTAAGTGCTCGAGTGCTTAGAAATCCCCTCTGGTGCTTGGTCGAACAAGGAATCACAAGAAAATGAAAATGCAGAGACTGAACTTGGGGGTCGTTCTGTGCCTTCCAGCATCTTGTACAGCAAACCCTGACTTGTCTTTTTAACCCCAAAACATCGTCTTCAGTAGCGATTGAATCTGCCACTGTCAAAATACGTTACTTGCATTTATTCCAAATAATCTCGTTTACTCTTAACTGTTTATGCAAATTGTATAAGATTTCTCATGCCCAAGCTTGAAAAATGATTCCTAGTCGACAAGAGGCCACCACCCATCCTCCAGTTGTGTTTATTTACATGAGAAGATCACACAGAAGCCCTCCCTCCGCTCCAGTCCTGACAGGGCAGCCATGAGCTGAGGGAGGTTGAGATGGCTTGGGCAGGTACAAAGGACCTCAAGGACTTGCGCCTGCCTGTGACTGGAGACTGCTAAGCCCTGACACTTGGTGCGAGTCCTCTGCAGGGTTTTGCCCTTGGTTTACTGTGGGGGCTGGCTGCTGCCAGGTCCCCCATCTGAAGTGCAATGCAAAAGGGAAGTCATATATATGCAGCGTTCATTTGGAGTTTTTTCTTTGGCTTTTCCCCCTCTCAGTTATGAAACTTGTATGCATGGATTTCACATCTCCATAGCTAGACCCACCCATGGGCATTATGACCGTGTCTCCTAAAGGGTCAGTTTCGTTATGCAACACGAAGAATGCTGTTTTCAGCCTTGTTTTTCTAGAGTTGTGTTTTTCAGTCATTTCTTCAAGGAAAACTAAATGATTTAGTTGGAGCAATAAATAAATAAATAAATAAATAAATAAATAAATAAATAAATAAATAAATAAATAAATAGATAAATAAATAAATAAATAAAAATAAAAATTAAGGACAAGTACTCTTAATATATTGTCTGAGCGGTTGTGGGACCATGGGGCCACGGGAGCCAGGCAGGACCAAACAAACTTCAGCTTACAGACTTTTTTGCCTCCACTAATGCTGATACTTCAAACAGATTTTATAACACTTCTACTTGTTTGAGATATTATTATGGTTTTACAACATGCAATTGAAAGATCCCTTAGTGTGAAATGTAATTTTTCTTTTCTGATCTTTCATCTTTTAAATTTGTGTTCTACCTGCCTGACCTAGTGCATATATAACCATGCATGTTCAAAAATTCCCACTTTGATCCTCTCACATACTTGTTAGTGGAAAGGTGACCAACCATACCACTTTACTGAGTATTCATGGTTTTCGATGTGTTCAGTATTTATTCTGGCATAGTCCCAGGAAAAACAGATGGCTGATCACTCTACATGCTTCATCTTTGGACTTCTTAAATATTTGAATTTCACTTTCAAAAATTGAAGAATCCATATCCTATTAAACTATAATAATAGATCAGAATTCAGTATAATTTTTGTATTTTTTCCACTATAGTGGCCATAAGAACTAGGAATTATTTATTCATCTTTCATTATATTTATTTATATAGCATCAGAATAAAGAGTGGTGGTAGAAAAGGGGAAAGAATAGATGAAAAAACCAACGAAATCTGTTATAACAGTATATAAACTATAAACAAACTATCAAAACAAAACTTTGAATCAAGTTAATATATCTTACAACAAAATTATAAGGTTGTTTTGGCTTTGTAAACAACAATTTCAGCAGGAACATGCAACTTCATTACACTTTGATATGAATTTTTAAATTACCAATGAATAGAGAATATGAAAATAGCCTATTTCTTGCTGTTACCAAAACATCACTAACAACACTGAATATTAATCTGCCTTTTGCCTGCTAGAATGTGTACCTCAATATTCTCATTGTAAAACACCTTTACTAAAACAGTAAAGTATTAATAAACTACCAAATGTTAAAATGTAGCATGAAGAATTACACAAAATTTGACTGACATAGAACTCATACAAATATTTTTATTACCAAATAATTGCCTTGTTGTTCGCTTGAGTTATAATTTTGTATAATATTTCAGCTTTAATGATCTAAGAAGTATCTGAACTGTAAAAATATAGAAATACAGCCATTCACCAAATTCCTACCAAGACTCATTCTGGGAGATATATGACTACATGATGGTTTTCATTGTGTGAACATCAGAGAGTGTACTTTATACAGCCTAGTTCCCTGTCACACAATTAGATCATACAACACATCCTTTTGCTACTAGGTTTAAAACCTGGGTAACCTGTTACAATATTAAATATTGTAGGTATTCACACCACACCAGCAAGTTTTAGTGTATTTATACATATAAAAGGTGCAATACAATGTGGAGTAAAACCATTTAAAAGTGGTGCACCTCTATTGGTCTGTACCCAGGAACAGAACTTAGAGGACTGAGAGTTGTTGAGTTACCTGAGGACATCAATGTCAAGACCTGTGTTTAGACTTTACAAACACTGTATAGTCAATTACTTCAAAGCATTTTTGTAGTAATAATGTACGATGATCTTTTGTAACCATTTTATCTATTGTATTTTATTTTTAAACTTGATTCTTTTGCAATAGCAATGTAAATTACAAATATCCAGCATCAATATATTCCTTTTAATATCATTACTTTTTCCTATTTTGATATATTGTGTTGTTACAGGATATTTGATAACACTGTGAAACTCCAAGACTGTGTTAATAAAATTACCCTTGGGCCAGGAGGCAGAGCCAGTGACTAGATGATAAGAATTGGCCATAGAGTATGGAGAATCTGAGAAGATGGATAGAGAAATGCACAGGAAGGAATAGGAAAGGACTTAGAGATATGAGGTGTTTTTTTTTTTTTTTTTGGTTTGGACAGTAGGAGAGTAATCTCTTGCTGGGTCTCAAGCCAAAATGGAATATTAGGTGGTTGCTTCTCAGCTTCTCTTATCCAGCAGGTTTTCACCCCAATACCTAACTCCTGAGTCTTTACTTAGAATACTTAGATACAAACAACATTTGGCATCCAATGAGTGGCATGAGATCACATGGCAGCTTCTCGAGCCACTGCTTCTCCTGCCTCACTGTAGCCACTCTCTGTCAGCTTCTCCCACCACAGTCCCTCTGTGTCCACACCCTCACCCATAGTGCTCTACAGCCTCACTGCTTGACCTTCTCACACTGCAGCATGAGGTGGGGCTTCTGCTGCTGCTGCTGCTGCTGCTGCCGCCCCTGCTCATCCTGACTTTGAGTGCCTCACAGCCTTGCCACCACAGATGTCACAGCAGTTTGGGTAAGACACCTGGGAAGTCCAAAGAAAAGTCTTTCCCGTGTTAAAAATGGGAAAAATCGCAATGCAGAGAGTTAGGAGTCTGTATAGTGCCACAGAAGATGGCTTGAAATGGAAAAGGGAAGAGAAGGGATAACCACTTTAGCTGGGATTGATGTAATGCCAATTATAATTACTATCAATTTGGTAATTCATATTTTATCCTTACAAAAGTGGTTTGATAACTGTGCCAAACACGAAAAATTAACTGAGAAGATACAAGCCTTAGAAATACTTACTATTGATAACATAAAAGACTTGAAAAGACCTACTAATGAGAACAAAACCAAACAAAAAATATGCAGAGACAGAGGAACTTAGCAGGAACTACTGCACTACTGCATGATGAAACTGAAGAGGGGCAGCCTCAGCTTATTTAAAACCAACCTTAGTTTATCCAGTTACTATACAAGAATGACCAGTAGATGATAGATACCTCATGGTTATGCAGAAGTTAAGTGGAATGCCACAGAAATATTAGATCTGAAGAGATATAAGGAAGCAGTCATTTCATATGGTATGCCAGCATACCATATGAAATAAGATCTGAAGCAGATGTTAAATTCATGGACAACTTGGAACAGTATTATCCCCCAGGACTGGAAAGATTTGGCTACAACAATATTGGAAATTGATCCTCAGTTACAATGGAAAACAGGGTGGAAAGAGGCAGCTAAGGTCATAGAACAATGAAGTAGGGCTATAGGTATTGAAATTTCCCAAGATCAGCTTCTCAGTGAAGACCAGTATGCTGATTTGCAAAACAATTTAAATTTGATGATCATACTTTGGCTCTATGCCCTATAGCTGCTTTCAATGTTTGGGACAGGGATGAAGAATCAGGAAATAGGTTTGAGTCCTTTATTAAATTTATACAGGGCCCCAAAGGAGCCTTCATTGATTTTTTTTTTTTGCAAAGATTTATTTCAGTTGTAAATAGAATAACATCACATCCAGAAGTCAGACAAATACAAATTGAATCTTTAGAGTTTAGAAATTCTAATACATAATGCAAAAGGGAGATTAGACTTTTAAAGGCAAGATCAGCACTAATAGACAAATGGTTTGGAAATAAAGCTGATATTGGATTTTATGGTTGTGATGCTACTTTGATAGGAGAGTGATTTCTAAAAAATTTAAGAAAAACCCAAATGTCAAATGTTTTAATTGTGGTAATCAAGATCATCTTAAAGGGAATTGTAGGCAAGACATTCCTAGAATGAAAGTTTCTTTCTAGAGATAATCTAAATAGGAGGCCCCAGCCTTCTGGAATATGCAGAAAGTGTGGTAAGGGCTGGCATTAGACTAGTGAATGCAGATCAACAAGGAACAGGCAAGGTATTCCTTTGCCATTGGGCCCTGATATCAAATTTGGTTCAATAATTCCCTGTCAGCATTGGAGAAACTCATTCAAAGAGCAATTAAAAGACTTATGGGTGGCTACCATAATTGTCATCCCAGAGCCTTCATGTAGTACCTGATGGAAGCAGAAACAGAGATCTAGTCAAGTACTGGGCTGAGCTCCAGGAGTCCAGGTGAAGAGAGAGTGGAAGAATTATCTGAGCAAGGAGGTATAGATGTAACTAACCATCTTATTAAATAAGAAACACAGAAACAATGTAAAGAAGAAAGCCGAGAGATCAGAGCTCAGAGCTAAAATCTCACCCTTATAGATGTAACCAACCATCTTATTAAATAAGAAACACAGAAACAATGCAAAAGAGAAAGCCGAGAGGTCAGAGCTCAAAGCTAAAATCTCACCCTTCCGCCTGTGGTGTCCCAGCTTCCCGAATGAGGGTTCTATTTCCTGTCTGTTGGTCTATTTAAAGTATTTTGTTCTGCCTTCTCATTGGTTGTAAACCCAAACACGTGACTGCCTCGTCACTGTCTGAATGTACAGCCCCCTAGGTCTTAAAGGCATATGTCTCCAATGTTGGCTATATCCCTGAACACACAGATATCTATGGGATTAAAGGCGTGTGCCACCACCGCCACACTCTTGCTATGGCTCTAATAGCTCTGACCCCCGGGCAACTTTATTTATTAACATACAATCAAAGTCACATTTCAGTACAATTAGATTACCACCACATTTCCCTTTTCTATTTTAATAAAAAGAAAAAAAAAGCAAAAGGTTATAACTAACAAAAGAAAAACTATATACAAAAGTACAATAACTATATACAATATATACAAGTAATAAATACCTAAACAGGTATTGGACAAATCAGAGAAAATAATTCCATTATCTATCCTATTTTGGTAAATCCAAGATGTATCTAATGCACTTTCTATCCTAATTAATTTTTCAACTATAAGTAACTAATCTTCAACCATAACTAACTAATCTTCAACTCCCTCAGAGACCCAAGAAGGAAATAATATTAGCTAACAAAAATAAAAAACAGGAAGTGCATGCAAGCAACTTCCAAAAAATTTGTGAGTTGACAGAAACAGCCAGCTGCCTGGGCAGTCACCTGAGGTTTCTCCGCAGTGTTGGGGCATCATCTTCAGCCTATAGGCTTAGTGTATCTGACAGACTCATTTGTGAAGTAGGATGTACACAAGGTCAACAGTTCAATCTCACATTGGGTGAGAGCAGTCCATGTACCAGAAACACCTGAATTCCACTAGTGTCCTGTCATGATTCAGGATTTTAAATTCTGGAAATTGTTGACAGTTTTTAAATTCAGCTGTCCATTCTTCTTGGCTGTGTATATATGGCTTCATCTCAGCATCCCCTTCTTCTCCACATCCCTCTATTAAATGCAGTCTACTTTCGAGAGGCATGAACTTTCAGCTGCTGTTCCATTGTACAACAGAAGCCATCGGCCCTCTGCCTGTTAAGCTGCCTTCAAAGAAAAGGGCACCGTACCTTTTCCGGATGCGAAGGCCACTTCAGGGATGGGGCCATATTGTCCTGGCCTCAGAAGATGCCTTTTGATAAAGCCATAACCACACTTGTTTTGGCAAGAATCAGTAGTCCCTTGTTTCGTGTTCTGTCTGTCCATTTTGTCCTGTTGATTTGAGGATAATTTGTTGTGCAGTGGCTAACTTTTGCCACAAGGAAAGTTGACTCCATGTGCAGTTTCTTCAATGCCCATATTTTCTCTAAAGTAGATTAGTACTGCCAGGAGCTGACATGTCTCAAAAAAGAAAAATTTTCTAAGTTATTAAAACATTTTAAATGCCATATTCTGTAGATCTCTGAAGGTTTGAAGATGACCTGTCTAAAACATCTCTGCTCAATTTTTAAAACATATCTAATATGACTACAAGTTCTATTGTAATGTCTAACTACTAACTTTCATTTCTTTATATCCTAGTAGTTGGTAATAATAACATTCAAGGATCAGAAATTTGTATTACATTGTTAAATGAATGGTATAAATACAATTAGAAATATACATATAACATTTTCTAACAATATCAGTTTCAAATTTGTATACAATATAAAACAATTCAATCCAATGTAAAGTATTAGTAATTGTCTTTTTCTTTTCTTTCTTTCTTTCTCTCTTTTTTTTTAAACAAGAACCTTAAATCTAATCTCCTTTGCTTAGACTTTTTCTTAACCCTTGACAATAACTTGTAACCAACCCCCCTAAATACTGAAAATTATCCCAGACCCAAAACCCATTAAAAAGACCAAAAAACCACCCACCCCACACCACCTCTTTGGAATGTGGGCGACGTAGTCTTAAAATTGCTTCCTGCTGGGTATGGGTGAAGTTTTCTTTATCCTGAAAGAATGCTCTGAGCACCTTGTAGTTCAAAGCTGATCTGTGGATGATGTTTGTCAGCTTAATGATATCATTATTGTCCACGTGGAATTGTTGTTGTTGTGGAGCCCCATCTTCTTTCTGGAGACTTCAGTTGATGTTAGGCCTGGCCATGATTTCCTGCAGAAAACTGATAAGAGACTCGAACACAAAAACATATATATGCAGCTAGCCTTTTTTCTAGAATTAGTTAGTACTCTATTCATATCTTAACAAAGTTTAAAATGTATATATATCTATATATCTTTATATGTTAATCTTGTAAATTTTGATATAAAATTTATACTTTGAGAAAAGTTTAAAGAATCAGAATAGAATCAAAGAGTTGAGATTAGTAATAGAATAGTCCCTTAATTAATTTTGCTTTTGTCCTGTACCATAGCAGAAGATGGCTCTTATTCTGGCATGATACAGGGAGTTTGCATTTTCCTTTTAACAACATGCTTGATTTTAAAGAAGGAGAGACCCATTCTCCAACTCCAAAGTCAGCTTTAAATTTTAATTGAACTGGGACTATTAGAAAACCAATAGTGTTAAATCTTTAGAGAAAAGCAGAAACATTTAGGAAGACATAAAATTTTTTAGATAATATATACCCATACACCGTTTCATTCTGTTTCTTGGGATAGATGATTTGTCCCTTTTCTTCAGTTGTCTCATTTGTCCAGTGTTCTTCAGATTCCTTAACCTTCATTCTCCTACAAGACAAAAACAAAAACCTTTCCCCAAGACTAATTTTGGGGATGTTTCCTTTTGACAAGTTATTATCTGATTAAATGAAAAGGCATGTGTTATTGATACAAGTTAGTTTAAATTGGATGTTCATGCTAGTTGATGAACTATCACCTCCTTAATTAAGAGGTCTCTCTTGTTCAAATCGAAACTTTATCAATTTTGATGGTACCCACAGCTTATCTTCTCCTGTAGAAACAAAAGCAAAACCTCGTCCCCAATGTAATACATACCCTGGTTTCCATTCTGAGGTCAGCACATCCTTAAAGTATATAGGCTGATTTAATTCTGTAGTTTTTTCTATTATCCAATGTCTCTCTGCAGCTGTTGTTCCTTTCTCATTGGCATTCAGAAAATTCAAAGTTAGAAGAGCATTATGCAGTCTATTTCTGGGGTTTTTGTTACCCATCTCTGTTTATTTAGCATATCCTTTAGAGTTCCGTTTGATCTTTCTATAACTGCTTGACCTGTAGGATTATGTGGTATGCCTGTAATATGCTTTATATTGTAATAAGCAAAAAACTGTTTCATTTTAACAGAGACATATGATGGAGCATTGTCAGTTTTGATTTGTGCAGGTATACCCATGATGGCCATAACTTCTAGCAAATGAATGATTACAGAATCAGCTTTTTCAGAACTCAAAGCAGTTGCCCATTGAAATCCTGAATAAGTATTGATAGTGTGGTGTACATATTTCAGTTTTCCAAATTCTGCAAAGTGAAACACGTCCATCTGCCAGATTTCATTTCTCTGAGTACCCTTTGGGTTACATCCTGCTGGTAATGGCGTTTGATTGTAGAAGGAACAAGTAGGACATTTCTTTACTATTTCTTTGGCGTGTTGCCAGGTTATGGAAAAATTCTTTTTTAAACCTTTACTATTAACATGATCTTTTTATGAAATTCTGAGGCCTCCAGCACATTTCCTATCAATAATTTATCAATCTCATCATTGCCTTGTGCTAGAGGCCTGGCAGACCAGTATGGGATCGAATGTGAGTTATATATAAAGGATGATTCCTTTTCCTGATTGTATCTTGTAATTGAATAAATAATGAAGTTAATTCTGAAGCATCAGGGATAAATTCTGCAGTCTCAATATGTAATACCACTCTTTCAGCATACTGAGAGTCAGTTACTATGTTGAGAGGTTCTGAAAAATCCATTAATACCAACAGAATAGCATACAATTCTGATTTTTGAACTGAATTATACGGACTTTGAACCACTTTACTTAAATTTTCTGATTTGTAACCTGCCTTTCCTTCTTTGTTGGCATCTGTATAAAATGTACGAACTCCAGTTATGGGTTTTTGCCGTACAATTCGAGGCAAGATCCAATCAGCTCTCTTTATAAGATCAATTCTATTGTTTTTGGGATATTTGCTGTTAATTTCTCCCAAAAAATTACTGCAAGCTCTTTGCCAAGGTTCACTTTCTGTCCATAATTTTTCAATGTCCTCCTTAGTTAATGGTACGACAATTTCTGCTGGGTCTATGCCTGCTAATTGACGAAAGTCTCAATTTTCCTTTGTAAATCAAGTCAGAGATTTTTTCCACATAAGTTTTTAATTTTTTTTTGGTTTATTTGGTAAAAATATCCATTCCAATATAATATCTTCCCTCTGCATTAATATTCCAGTAGGAGAATGCCTAGAAGGTAAAATAACCAAAATGCAATCCAGCTTTGGATCAATATGATCCACGTGTCCTTCATGCACTTTCCTTTCTACCAAGGCTAATTCTTTCTCAGCTTCAGGTGATAATTCTCTTGGACTATTTAAGTCCTTGTCACCTTCTAAGGTTTTGAACAAATTATTCAGTTCATCATTTTTTACCCCAACAATAGTTCATAGATGAGAAATGTCTCCAAATAATCTTTGAAAGTCATTAAGAGTCTGTAGTCTATCTCTCCTAATTTGAACCTTTTGGGGTCTAATTTTTTGTAGCTCTATTTTATATCCTAAATAATTAATAGAATCTCCTCTTTGTATCTTTTCAGGAGCAATTTGTAATCCCCAGCAAGGCAAAATTTTCTTTACTTCTTCAAATATTATTTCTAAAGTATCTGCATTTGAGTCAGCTAGTAAAATATCGTCCATATAATGATAAATTATAGATTTAGGAAATTTTTTACGTATCACTTCCAATGGCTGTTGTACAAAGTATTGGCACAGAGTTGGGCTATTCAACATTCCCTGTGGGAGGACCCTCCATTGAAATCTTTTAACCGGTTGAGAATTATTATAAGTAGGCACTGTAAAAGCAAATCTTTCTTTGTCTTTTTCTTGTAAGGGTATTGAAAAGAAACAGTCTTTTAAATCAATAACTATGAGAGGCCATCCTTTGGGTACTAGAGTAGGCAAAGGCATCCCAGATTGTAGAGAGCCCATTGGCTGAATTATTTTGTTAATTGCTCTAAGGTCTGTTACCATTCTCCATTTACCAGATTTCTTTTTAATAACAAATACAGGAGAATTCAAGGGCTGGTTGATTCTTCAATATGCTGAGCATTTAACTGTTCTTCTACTAGCTCTTCTAAAGCCTGGAGTTTCTCTGTTGTTAAAGGCCATTGCTGGACCCATACAGCTTGTCTGTTAACCATTTTAAAGGTAGAGCTGTTGGTCTCTTTGGAAGATCATCAGTTATTGTGCCCTGTTCTTGTATAATATGGATGGCTGGTGACCACTCATTAGAACAATATCTTCTAATATTTCTCTCAGTAACATGTGCTAGTTTATGATTTGTTTCTGAGATTGGAGGATGTTAATCTGAGTATTCCATTGTTGCAACAAGTCTCGACCCCACAGGTTCATAGTTATGTTAGCCATATATGGTTTTAATTTTCCTCTCTGTCCTTCTGGACCTATACATTCGAGCCATCTTGCACTCTGTTTCACCTGAGATAATGTCCCAATTCCTAACAGTTGAACGTTACCTCCTGAAGAGCCAAGTTGGATGCCAAAATTCTGGTGCAATTATGGTAACGTCCGCACCTGTGTCTACCAGACCTGACAACAAAACACCATTTATTTTTATCGTTAATTTTGGTCTTTGTTCATTAATAGAAGTTTGCCAAAAAATTTTCTTTATGTTTTCTCCTGAATTTTCTATTCTCTCTGTTTCATCATCCTGACCAGCATGATTTATTCCAATAGGCATTTGTTATTTAATCGCTCTCCAGAGCAGGCATTTCCTCTATGGCTGCAGGAAAGGTTTGAACTGGATTTGCACTGGGGCCTGCGCGAGGCCCCTCTGGGAGTTTCCCGAAGACTGAGGCAAAGGATTACCCTGTCTGTCCTTTGTTGATCTACATTCATTGGTCCAGTGTTTTCCCTTACCACACCTTCTGCATACTCCAGAAGGAAGGGGCATTCTGTTGCCATTGTTCCTTGAAGAAACATTGTTTCTGGAATGACCTGTCTACAGTCCCTTTTCAAATGTCCTTGCTTTCCACATCCAAAACATCTAACACTCCTCAAACCTTTTGAAATTACTTCTCCTACCCATGTATCATCATGCTCATCAGCTTCAACATTAATTGTTTCTCTAATCCAATCTTCCATAGGTGCAGATCTTGCCCTTAATGGCCTGATTATTCTTTTGCATGCTGCGTTTGCATTCTCAAAGGCCAAAGATTCAATTATTGCCTTACCAGCTTCTGAATCCGAGACCATTCTCTTTACTGCTGAAGCCAGTCTTTGTAAAAAATCTGTAAAAGACTCTTTTGGCCTTGCCTCACCTTTGTAAATGACTCAGACTTTTTCCTGTTCCTCAACTCTGTCCCATGCATTCAAGGCTGCTTTTCAACATAAAATTAGGGTTTGGACATCATATAAACATTGTGTTTGTGCTGAAGCATATTGGCCTTCGCCAATAAGCTGATCCTGGCAAACTTGTATTCCTTTATCCCTCCATTGTTTTTCTATGTTTTTAGCCTCCTCCTTAAACCAAGTCAGAAATTGAAGTCTCTGGCTGGGTTCCAGTACACCTTGTGCAAGGTCCCGCCAGTCCTGTGGTACTATCCTATTATATGTTGACCAAGAGTTTAACATTTGCTTTACATATGGGGAATTCATGCCATAAGATACTATTAAACCTTTTTAAATCCAACATTTCAATTGGAGCCCAAGTATTTTGTGTAGCCATTTGATCAGGCATCTGCTGTACGGTTACAGGATAAATTAAGGGTGACTGTGTGAAAACAGGCTTTCTTTCTGCAACCTTATGATCCCGACTTGAAACAACTTCACTGTTAATTTCTTCTGTCTGAATTTTTACAGGTTTAACAAGTTCTTCTAAAGCTGTTATCTTGGAACTTAAATTGACTATCTTTTTAAATATTAAAATGTGGATTAGCATAGTGATAAGGTGCATAATTCCACCAATACTAATATTATATAGTTGTTCCATTGCCAGACTGCCTAAAATTTCGAACAAAAACCAATTTTCTTCCAATGTACACATAAAACCCATTTGTTTTTTAATGTGGAAAAAATTCTCTTTTAGATAGTTTCCTTTAAAATATCTGATATGTTATGACTTACCAAATCTGCGTAGAACAGTAGAAATCCGAGGGGATTTTCAAAGCAGCCACCTAGTGTCCCAGGTGTAAATCCAGAGAGAGAGAGAGAGAGAGAGAGAGAGAGAGAGAGAGAGAGGAAAGAGAGAACGCACAAGAAAGCGTAGCCGGCTAAAGCTTAAATGCAGCCACGTGTTCCCTCTTGTGCCGAGTCAAGACTTGGGTCTGGCTTCCTTAAGCTCCAATCACGTGCGTTGGCTTTACAGGCAGGGCCCTGTTCGGCAGGGCAGGTCTGAGTTGTTTGTAGCACCAGCTTTAAGCAAGCTGCTCACAGACCTAGGCCCGGGCTAGAACCTGCCACCGGACTAGGAAGCCGGCAGCTCAGACTAGGAAGCCGGCAGCTCGGACTGGGAAGCCGGCAGCTCGGACTGGGAAGCCGGTGGCTCGGACTAGGACACCGATGGCTCAGACTAGGACGCCGGCTGCTTCCTGCCGCTTCCTCCGCCGCCTGCCGCCGCCTGCCGCCCTTGTGGGAAAGCGGACCTGCCGTCAAGCCAAGCGGTTTTTAATGGATTCTTGTCACGTTGGGCGCCAGATGTAGATGTATCTAACCATCTTATTAAATAAGAAACACAGAAACAATGTAAAGGAGAAAGCCGAGAGCTCAGAGCTCAGAGCTAAAATCTCACCCTTCCTTCTGCTGTCCCAGCTTCGCGAAAAGAGACCTACTTCCTGTCTGTTCTTTTTTTTATAGTATGTTGTTCTGCCTTCTCATTGGTTGTAAACCCAAACACATGACTGCCTCGTCACTGTCTGAATGTACAGCCTCCTAGGTCTTAAAGGCATATGTCTCCAATGCTGGCTATATCTCTGAACACACAGAGATCTATGGGATTAAAGGCGTGTGCCACCACCGCCACACTCTTGCTATGGCTCTAATAGCTCTGACCCCCGGACAACTTTATTTATTAACATACAATCAAAGTCACATTTCAGTACAATTAGATTACCACCACAAGGAGGCATCAAGATCATGACAAGAATACCCACAGAGACAGCTGACCTGAGCTTGTGGGAGCTCAGACTCTGGATGGACAGCTAGGGGGCCATGATGGGACCAACCTAGGCCCTTTGCATCTGGCTGATAGTTGTGTAGCTTGGTCTTTTGTGGGGCCCCTAGTAGTGGGACCAGGACCTGTGTCTGTTTGGTGAGCTGGCACTTTGGAACCTATTCACTATGGTGGGATGCCTTGTTCAGCCTTGATGCAGGGGGCAGGAGCTTGGCCCTGCCTCAACTTAATATGCGATGCTTTGTGGATTCCCAAGGGAGTCCCTGGAATCCATACTTTACCCCATCTGAATGGAAGGGAAGGAGGAGTGGATGGGAGTGTAGAAGGGAGGTCGGGGGAGGGGACAGGAGAAGAGGAGGAAGGGGAAACTATGGTGATATTTTATTGTACTGAAATGTGATTTGTATGTTAATAAATAAAGCTGCCTGGGGGTCAGAGCTATTAGCAAACCATAGCAGAAACTGGGCGGTGGTGGTGCATGCCTTTAATCCCAGCACTTGATAGGCAGAGCTAGGTAGATCTCTGTGTGTTCAAGGATACAGCCAGCATGGAGACACATGCTTTTAATCTCAATACCAACCATAGAAGACCTGGAGGTCTGTACAGACAGACAGTGACGAGGCGGTCATGTGGTTGGGTTTACAAATAATGAGAAGGCAGAACAGAAAGTCTTTATAAAGACAGACACACAGGAAGTAGGTCTCTTTTGGAGAGGTAGGACCACTGGAAGAGTGAAGGGTAAGGTTTTTAGCTCTTAGCTATTGCTCTGACCTCCTGGCTTTCATCTCTGTATTGGCTCTGTGTTTCCTATTTAGTAAGACGGTTTTTTATCTACAGGAAACTGTGATTGGTATGTAAAATAAAATAATGAAAAAAGACTACTATTTTATTATGCCTTCACATGAATAGGATAGAGAAAAATTTGCTTTATAGTGCCTACCTTTAATCATTCCCAGCCTGTTATAAATTACCATTGGAAAGATCTTTCACAGAAGAATGTTAAACAGCCCTACCTTGTGTCAATATTTTGTACAACAGCCATTATGAATAATTTATAAACAGTATCGTCAATCTATAATTTACCACTACATGGATGATATCTTGCTAGCTGATTCAGATGCAGATACCTTAGAAAAAATGTTTGATGGGTAAAGAGAACTTTTCCTTGTTAGGTATTACAAAGTGCTCCTGAAAAAAAAAATACAGTGAGGAGATCTTATTAACTACCTGTGATATACAATATGTGTACAGAAAATACAACTACAGAAAATATAAATCAGGAGAGATGAACACTTATTGGTTTTTCAAAATTATTGGGAGACATCAACTGCCTAAGGCCCACAATTGAATTTACTATTAAAGAGCTAAGTAATTTAATTAAAAACTTATAAGGTGATAAAGACTTAAATAGTCCAAGAAAAAATATCAGCAGAGTCTGAGAAAGAACTGTCTCTGGCAGAAAAGAAACTACAGGATGCACACGTGGATTGCTTGATTCAGAGCTTTATTGTATCCTATTCATACTACCTTCTACTCATTTTTCCTACAGGAATTCTTATACAGAGAGAAGATAATATCTTAGACTGGATATTTTTACCATATAAATAGAGGGAAAATTAATGACATGTATAGACTAGGTTTCAGATTTGATTCTGAAAGGAAAGTTGAGATTTCATCAATTAGCTGTGGATAACACCCAGCAGAAATTGTGGAATCCTTTACTAATGCTGAAATTACCTCATTTGGGGCAGAAAAAGCAAACATTGGCAAAGAACTTTCAGTAATTTCTTGGGAGAGATTAGCCAAAAAATGTCTCAAAAGAAAGAGACTACACTTTCTAAAGACCTAATTGGACTCTCCCTCACATAGCAAGAGAACACCAATTTCTGGAGCCCCCACATCTTATACTGATGCAAATAAATCAGAAAATGCAGGTAATAAGTCAGGAAAAATAGCTAGAGTGTTTCAAAGCCCTTATGATTCCATTCAAAAATCAAAATTATATTCTAGAATCATGGTACTATTAGATTTTCCTGACTAACTTAATATAGTTACTGATTCTCAATATGCAGAAAGAGTTGTTTTATATATCAAAAGCCATGAACTTATTCCAGATTATTCAGAATTAACTTTGTTATTTATTCAATTACAACAAGTAATCAGAAATTGAAATCAAGCATTGTATATAACACATATCAGAGCCCATACAAATCTACCAGACCTTCAAGCACAAGGTAATGAAGAAATTGATCAGCTATTGGTAGAAAATGTGCTAGAAGCATCAGAATTTCATAAGTAACACCATGTTAACAGCAAAGGTTTGAATAAAGATTTTTCTATCACTTGGTAAAAAGTCAAGGAAATGTTCTACTTACTCCTTGTATAACCAAACTCAATTATATACAAGAAGTAAGCAAAAGGGTACCCAAAGAAATGAAATTTGGCAAATGGATGTGTTTCATTTTGTGGAGCTTGGACAAGCAGTTATAAAAAGATCTAATCACACTGCAGCTAGAGTTTCCTGCCTGGCCCACAGTCAGGACAAATCTCTCTCACCCACCAGTCCCACAGCCACTCAGACCCAACAAAGTAAGCACACAGACTGTTCAGCCATTAGCTGAGGCCTACCATTGTCTAGCACTTACTCTTATACTCAGCCCATTTCTGTTCATCTATATGTCACCACGTGTTCCGTGGCTTTACCTGCTGCCTCTACATGATGGTCCCTGGATGGCAGGCTAGTGTCTCCTCCTCTCCACCTTCCTGTTCTCCAAATTCTCCTCTCTGCTAGTCCCACCTATACTTCCTGCCTGGCTACTGGCCAATCTGTGTTTTATTTATCAATCAATCATCTACAGCATCACACTTTTAAAAATATTCTTAATAAACAGAAAGGGATAATAAAAACCCTAGAGATAGATTACACAGTGCTTTGTTAATGTTAAATTTTGTAAATAATAATGAGAAAAGAATGGCAGCTGTGGAGAGACATTGGATAGTTAAAAAAACAAAAACAAAAACAAACAAACAAACAAACAAAAACCCTGCTGAATAAAATCAGCCTGTATGGAAACCAGGATTTCCAATGTTACATTTGGGAA
Source organism: Peromyscus leucopus (assembly GCF_004664715.2). Taxonomy (NCBI): domain Eukaryota; kingdom Metazoa; phylum Chordata; class Mammalia; order Rodentia; family Cricetidae; genus Peromyscus; species Peromyscus leucopus. Next base: position 9,747,807 of record NC_051073.1, read on the forward strand.
GAGGTTTTGCTTTTGTTTCCACAGGAGAAGAAAAGCTATGGATACCATAAAGACTGATAAAGATGAAATTTGATCAGGACAAACCTCTGTATTAGGAGAGATGATAGTTTATCAAACACTTGGTCATGCAATCTAAACTAACTTATAAGACTTACTAATACCTTTCATTTGATCAGAAAAATAGTTTATTACTAAAAGATAATACTTTTTCTCTTCCAAAAATAACATTTTGCCTTAATAAAGATATAACCTGCAAAGAAAGGAACTCCCCAGTGTTAGGGTTGGGGAAGGTATTGTTTTTGTCATTCCAGGAGAATAAAAGCATCCAACTATGGAATCTAAAGACCACTGGATAAGTGAGACCTCTGAAGAAGAAAGATAAATCATCAGGAGAAAATGTTCCAATAAAAAGAATAAATTGGCCTAATCGTATAGCACACATCCAACAGGGTAGAATTTCATAAATCTTCCCAAATGCTTGCTTTTGCTACTCTGTACAAACATAAAAGGCAAATGGTCTTTTTGTGGTCAAAATTTAATTAAACGTCAAAGCTAGCTTTGGAGTTGTATGTGGCTCTCTCTTTCCCTAAACCCAAGCATACATGTTAAAGGAAAATAAAATATATCTCTCTCATGTCAGAAGAGACACCTGGTATGGGAAAGAAAACCAAACTTAAGGGACAGTATATTGCTACTAATTTCATAATTCTTTGGTTTTATTTTGGCTCTTTAAAATTTTTCTTAAGGTATAAATATTACCTAAAAAAATCTATAAATCTATCTATCTATCTATCTATCTATCTATCTATCTATCTATCTATGAAAACGATATATATATATATATATCTGAAAAGATAGATAAATCTATCTATCTATCTATCTATCTATCTATATTTATAGATTTTTTTTGTCAGGATACTAGTAGTCATACAGAGTACTCATTTTAAAAAATAAGCTTCATCTAGCTTCCTGTACATGCTTTCAGGTTTGAGTTTGAAGTAGGTAACTAGAAATTAAGTTTGTATACCCCGGATATGTTTAACAGATTGTGGTCATCTAATTTTAGGAGATCCACTGTATATAACATTTAAAACGTTTTCTGCAGCAAACCATGGCTACTTCTAACAATGACATTTGAATTCTCCAAGAAGATGATGTTACCCCACAATGACGAATCCACCTGGATTTTGGTAACATCACTAAGCTGACAAATACCACCCAATGATCAGGTTTGGACTACAAACTGCTCAGGAAAACTTCAAAGCAGTTAACTAAGATAGTCCAGTCTCAAAGACTACTCCAGCCAAGACTTCATGTAAGCCCTGAACTTTCCCAATACACAGAGACTGGACAACAAATGATACAGCTAACCCTCCCAGGACTTGACCATTATTCTACTTTTTCTGGGTCCCCTAAAGATGCCATTGCCCTTAAAAAGCCAGAAGTATTTTTAAGAACACAATGACCATATTTCTGAGAGATGGAGTGGGTGGTTTTTGGGTTTTAGGTGAGTTGTTATGCATGTTTATTATTACTTAGAAGGGTTAGTTGCAAATTGCTATTTTTCATGGTTTGGATGAAACTAAGCAAAGGAGGTTAGATTCAGGGATCTCTTTCTGAAAAGAAAAAAGGGGGATATAGGAATGATAGGATAAAGGGGTAGATTATTAAATCTACTTTTATACTAAAAAGAAACTACTAGTCTCAGATATTTTACACTGGTATGGATTTTTATATATTGATACAAATTTAAGGTTATTTTTGTTACAACATATGGTAATGTACCTATACAACTCATTGAAAATTGTAATGTAAAGCTGTAGTCCTTGAAAGCTAATATTACAAACACTTTAGGATAACTAAGATAACAATCAAACTTGTGGTAGGGGTTCATATGTAGACATAAATAATTTTGTCTCATGTATTTTAGATAGATGGGTGGTCTTCAAACACTTCGGAAATCTGCAGAATATGACACTTAATATGTTTTAATAAGATAAGGCTTTTCACCACAATGAGCTATGTCTGTTCATGGCAGCACAAATATACTTCAGAAAGGATGATGGGCATCAAAGAACCTGTTTGTTTTCAATGTGGCAAAACTACCCATTTGGGCAAAAAACTGCCCTTGCCTTGACTACTGACAGTGTGCTGTTCAAATTGGACAAGCAGGACACAAAAGAAGATGACTGATGAACTTTGCCAAGACAAGGTAGGCTAGTCCTCAAAATTCCTGCTTCACAGAAAAGTTTGTCAAATATTCTAGCCCTGTAGGTCAAAGATGGATGCCCCAACAACTGAAGAGGAACTTTGGGTGACTGTTCAGGCAGCCAGCTGTCTCTGTCATTTCCATAGTTTTTGAAGTTGCTTGCTCTGTACTTCCTGTTTTTTCAGGTAATATTTTATCCTTCTTTGGTTTCTGATGGGCAATGAATACTACATAGTTAAACTGTTTTCTTTGTAACCAACTTCAAAAAATAAACTTAAAAAAGAGATACAAAATTTATTAAGGTTGAGAGACATAAAAGCTCAAATTGTTTATTTAAGAAAATATTTTAAGACCTAAAAAGATATTTTTTTGATGGTAAGACAAGTTATGACTGAAAGTGGTTTAGGTACAAAACTTTGGACTCACCAATCTGGGACAGATAAAAGAGTACTTTCTCCAAAATTGCCAAATACTAAACATTGTGAATATAATTCTTACCTGATAATTTTCCTTATTGTATATAATTTTACCATTTAAAGTTAAAACTTGTCCTTTTTCTTTAGATAAAAGGGTGAAATGTTGCAGGATATTTGATTCACACTGTGAAACTCTGAGACTGTACTAATAAAGCTAACCTTGCATCAGGGGTCATTGACTAGTTGACATGACTTAGCCATAGAGTGTATAGAGAACCTGGGAAGATGGTTAGAGAGAGAGGCACAGGAAGCGATAGGGAGAGACTTAGAGTTTCACAGTCCATTTGGTTTGGGACAGTGTGGAGAGATTTTTTTTCACTGGGTCTCTGGCCAAAAAAAAAAAAGGTCAGCTGGTTGCTTCTCAGGTTCTCTGATCTAGCATGTTTTTACCCCAATATCTTACTTTCAAATCTTTACTGGTAAACAGAACAATTTAGATAATAAAAACAACATTTTGTTATACTATTTATTTATTTATTTTATTTATTTTTTATTTTATTTTATTTTACAATACCATTCAGTTCTACATAACAGCCACAGCTTCCCTTGTTCTCCCCCTTCCTGCCCCTCTCCCCTTCCCCCCAGCCCACCCTCCATTCCCACCTCCTCCAGGGCAAAGCCTCCCCCGAGGATTGAGATTGACCTGATAGACTCCGTCCAGGCAGGTCCAGTCCTCTCCCAGATTGAGCCAAGCGTCCCTGCATAAGTCCCAGGTTTCAAACAGCTAACTCACGCAATGAGCACAGGACCCAGTAACACTACTTTTGAACCTTTCTTTTTTAGCTTAGAGCTAAGATCCTGACATGAGGCTTTAAGCCTATACCTTCCAGGTTTTGGTAATCACTTTCCGTCTCTTCTGCCTCACTTAAGGGTCCTCAGGGGCAGTGACACAAGGAAGGTGGCACCTCCTGTGGTGACAGATGGCTTCCTCTGGAAGGCACCTGAAATACCTGAGGCTCTGGTCGAAGGGATACCACTATTTTCAGAATCTCTTCTGGTAGTTTGCCTGGTTTGTTTCTTTTTCTAAAATTCCATTTTAAAATGTTATTACATTGCTTTTTTTTTAAAAAAAAAATTATTTTGTGTGTATGTCAGTGCCTGGTGAGGGGACACCCATGTCACAGGATGTGTGTGGCATTCAGAGGACAACCTGTGAGACTTGGTTCTCTCCTTCCATCATGCAACCTCTAAGCTTGAACCTCTGATGACCTGGCTTGGCAGCAACCACCACTGCCCACTGAGCCACCTGCCCCATCAAGCTTATGACGTCATTAAAACTCCTATTATTACATCAGCTTATAAGCAGATAATAAATCACAAATATTCTTTCAATAACAACACACTGTAGTATTGAGGTCCGTGTTTTCAAGCTCTTGAAGGACCTTCTTAGGGCTGCAGTAACTTCTATTAAGCCTTTCTCTTTAACACATTCGGAGACTCTTTTCTTCTCAACAGTTTTCCCTTCTTTTGAGGACTCTTCAGCTACCTATTCTTGTTTGACTGCCAGATCCCCAGAAAGGACCTTAAGTGGAGCTACTTCATGTCATCCTCATTTACATCCAGGTTAAATGCTTGCCACCTCTGTCACAGACCTCTTAATTTTCCAGCCTCCTTGCACTTGGCAAGTCCTTTGAAAGTATGCACAAATTTCTTGAATGCTTTCTTCCAGGTGTCACTTAAACACTGTTGGTGACATCATCTCGTTTCCAAGCAGGTACTTGATGTAGTCTCAGATGTTGCAATCCTCCTCAAATTTCATCACATTTTCTTCAGAGATAGGGACAGCCTGCCAAATGGACCTCCTCAGACAGGGATACTTAGAACCTGATGCAAGTCCTTGCTTGCACCAAAAATGCAGCATATCAATAGGCATACACTATTTAGATTTGGGGTAAACCAACATAGACTAATCATATAACCCTTGGGTGCCTGTCAGGAGTGGGCCATTATAGTGGAAGTCATCATATATATAAGACACAGAGGGGAATCGTTCCCGATACAGGAAAGCCAGCCAATCTTCTGGGGCTAGTGAGAACTGGACCTTAGAAAAGAATCTGTTACTTTGATAGACAAACAGTTCCCTAGTAAATTTCTAAATCTTATTTTTAACTCACAGGTAAGTGTAGCTATCACCATGTATCAAAGAAGCTTCTCTTTACAGTAAGTGACAACCATCAGAGAAAACAATAATTGGACACAATGCAGAGATCAGCAGAGCATGGGGAGTCCAGAACTCCAATAGATACGTCTTCATCACAACGACTGCATTTGGGGTCAAGGAACAACAGAGAAGAAGAGGAAGAAATATTAGAAGAGCTGAAATGCCAGAAAGTCTGCTGTGAGTCTGTGTTTCTCGGAAATGGCTGCATGAACTAGACAAGAACAGCAATATCAATGTACATGTTTACATGGAAGGGAGAAATGGTCTTGGAGTTCCATCACTACACAAAGAACTATAGCAATTAATGACTGTTGGGGGAAGGAGAACTAACGTCCTCTCTGGATGAACCAACTTATGTGTTTTCTAATGCAGAATGTCCAACCTTTAAATCATATGTACACAAGAAAAATCAGACTAAGCAGGTTGTATTTATATAATTGTATAGACATGATATATATGTAACAATAATAAAAAGAAGCTATTTAATTGAGAGTAGGGGGGCAAGGGAAGGCTTCAAGTGAGGGTAGCTTGGGAGGTGCTGGAGGGAGGAAAGGGAGAGGAAAAGTTATGTAATTTTTCATTGAAACATATTAAATATTAAAAATTGTATTTTAACCAATTTTTGCTTGGCCATGGTTATTATGGGACAGAGAGAGATATGTTACTGCACATGACCTTCAATCCAGGTCACTAGAAATTTCTCTGTACCTGGTAGAGTCTTTACCAAACTGTTAATTTCATTGTCTCTCAGTGAAGCAAATTCTTTAATCCTTTCTTCCACTTTGTTATTGGTATTCAATATTGTCATTATAGTGAAATTGGAAATGAATGATGGACACATTCACTTCCAATTTCACTATAATTTCCAACTCTGTAGAACTGGAACACAGAGATTTTCCAACTCTGTAGTCCCTAGTGAGTTTTTGTTTGTTTGTTTCATGGCCATAGAATGGTCATACTGATGATACAGGCAGTGATTCCATATGCTTAGAGGTCACAGTCAATGAAATAGCATAAGGTTAAAACAATCACTCAAGTGAAAGAATGATGCAACCAAAGAGGCAGAAGCATAAGCTGTGTGATGTTGCTGCTGCTGCTATCACATGCCACGCGGTTGGAACACATTCAAAAATGAGGACAAAAATTATAGAACCGTAAATCAATAAATCTTGGAGGTAGTCATTTTCTCATTATCAGGTCTTTAATGTTGTACATGATCATGTGGCTGTATTTTTACAGGACTGGAAGTGCAGGGAAGTTGCTCACCAGCCTCCCAATGTAACAGAGACAGAAGGAGGATATATCATGTTAGAATGCTATAGTGGTTGAAATCCCTAGCTTGTAGGAATTTTCCACCATTATTATAGTATCTAGGTACCCCTGCTTGCCCACATTGTCCTTCTAGGACTCAAATATGAATACATAGGACATTAATGGGAAGAGAGTCATTTGATTCTGTGGAAGATAAAGAAGAAGGAAAGGACCGAACTGAAGGACACACCTGGGATGATGCAATGAAGTAATGCTCATGCTGTGAAGCCTGGTGCAGGGTTGACTGGGAAGCTCACATCTGAATTTACAGAGTGCATCAACGCTTCTCATTATGGGCAGAGTAGGCTTCACAGAAAGCAAGCTCAGCAGGCAAATCAAATTAAAAATGTAAGCCTCCTTAATTGGATCTCATCTAATTAAGAGAAGAATAGTTTAAGTGGATTTTTCTGCTCTACCATATTAAAAAAAAAAGCCTCAGATTTGAATAAACCTGAAGTATGACAATGTAGAGGGAAAGTTGGACAATCTTTGCCCAAATTTGCAAACCCTGATTGCAAGAGGCTTCAGGATCCTGAGCTGAGCCCACAGTGGACTCCTTCAGGTTCCAACTTTGTTTCCAGAACCGGCCCAGACAAATTAGGGCTTTGGCTCAAGCTTTCAACCTGTGGAGTGTGACAAATTTGGAAATGATTTATATGAGATAATTCATGTATTTCTGGTTCCTGGAAACAAAAAATATTACCCTTAGATCTGACTCCAAATGGGTTTTCAATGCAGTGTTTCATTCTGTAAAAAGTTCTCATAATCCTGCTTTCAATGCCCTTAGAAGCATCAGAGCACACAGAAATTCTGGATTCTAAAGGTGAAATTAAGATTTATCCATCAAATTACTAATATGTAAACATTGCTTATGTTTACTCAATGATTATTTTAAATGAAGATTTTAATGACAACATATATTCAACCTCCATCCACTGATTAAAATGAACAATGTGTTTAATAAGATAGATAGACCTAGTGTCTCAACGTGAAAATTTCCCCAGGACAACGCCCTTGCTATTGGCAGTTTCAGGTGACTAGGGAAAAATATCCTGAGAAATAGCTAAACTTGGCTTATTTAATATTGCTTTGACTTCACTGCTCTCTGAGTTTTTATTATGTTAGCTGATTTTACAGTACTTGAGATCCCCACAAACATTGCCTAATTGTTCATGTGTCTTTGAATAGAAGTGACAGTGACATCCATCCCCTCTTCCAAAAATATTCTAGACTTCAGATAACTTTTTCCCTATCTTTGGTGTGAAATATAGCAAATGAGAAAAGTGCTCTATTAAGAGAATTCTGTTTGGTATATTAGAAGGTTTAAGAAAACTTTTAATGGAAATTTGACTCCCCACTATGATGTGTAAGGAACAGGAAAGGAAAGGGCATCTCTTGAGTTTGGGTGAAGACTGCTTTTCTAGGGAGCTTATGAACTTTTAGTGAAAGTTGATTCTTACTGTCTTCAAGTAGCAAAGACACTTCTATGGTGCTGAAGATATGTGCATGTAATAGAATTGAATGAAGGTGGGTTCATTCATTTGACAGGGATCTTCCTGAACACTTGTTCTGTGGTAGATTCCTAACAGATAAAAAAATAATCTCAGTGCAGAATCTAGTAAATATGATTATGTAGTACTTATGTATACATAATCACACACAATTGTATATATACATTATGTATTTTAATATATAATCTAATTATATATATATATATATAATTTAATGGAGGCTAAATTGTCCTTAGTGTCCCACCAAAAGAAATATTAATAAATAATAACATATAAATAATAACTTAATAAATAATAGAAGAAAGCTAAAGACAAATAGGTGTGAAATGGGTTTTATAAGGTAAATGAAGTTTGTTTTTTTTTTCCCCCTTGAATACCACTCATTCAGTGAGAACAAAATCTCATTTTAAAATCCAGTGTATAAGCTCATGGTAATTTCTGTGTTGACAGTCCTGTCATCAGCAATCAGAACAACAGTTCTCAACCTGTGGGGTGAGACCCCCTTGGGGTCACATATCCGATATCCTGCATATTGGATATTTACATTACAATTCATACCAGTAGCAAAATTACAGTTATAAAGTAGCAATGAAGTAATTTTGTTATTGGGGGTCACCACAACATGAGGAACTGTGATAAAGTGTTGCAGCATTAGGATGGTTAAGAACCATTGATTTAGAAATATGTAGGAGGTATTCTACAAGGAAATAAACATGGAATAGTATTAAAACAAGTATAGTGCGTGGAAACTCTGAAGGACAGACATACCAAAGTTGTACTCAAAATCAGCATGTTGTAAATAGAAGCACAACCACAAAAAACAAGTGATCAATGTTTATGACTTTTTGGTAGTCTTGAGAACAAATCATCATATATTACTAAAATAAATTACTGTTATTTTCAAGAATATTATTATATATAAATATTCTATGGAGGTGTCAAAGGCTGGTCACATTATCACTGAAGATGCTAAAATATCTTTCAGTTTCAAACCTCATTTCTGTACAGTCAGCTATTCTGGCATCAAACTTGGTTACCTAGGATGTGACTTTGGGAACTAGGTGGCTCATGGTATGACTGTGTCTGTAATGGGACAGCATCTTCAGACCAGATGGGACACTGGTATTGGTGAAGTTATTTTGGCCACTCCACGTAGTTAAAAGGATATTTATTTAATGGCATAACTCACAAATTAACTGATAGGTCGCAGGGTCTGGGAAAGGTGTATCGCAGTCCAGCAGTGTTCTCTGGAGCTCTGTTCAGTCCACCTCCAACGTTCAGTGTCCCGGCACAGAGAGAGCGCACAGAGAGAGCGCTGGCCCATCCAGCTCTCTGGTCTCCAGGCACCTCCACTTGCCCCACGTCTTAGGCGTGACAGTTGCCAGAGTCTCAATGGGGGTTGGAACTTCCAGATCCAAGCTGGAATGTCTACCCACTACACACTGTGTTGGTACTTTAGAAACTGTTATTTCAATTTTTTTTTTTTTTTTTTACTGGAAGGTACTGGACCTTTGGTCTCTGTTACAGAGTTAGGATCTAAGATTGTTGAGAGAATGATCCATCAGAAAAATCCAGGGTCTCTGAGGTTTTGTTGTATCTAATCCATCTCCCACTTACAGTGAGCTGAGAAGATGAATTACACACTTTACAAGCTTGTTGGCATAAGATTTAGGAGCTGTCAGTATACATACAGCTGTTCAATAGTAATTTAGAGTTATTCCATAAATATTGAATATTTTACCACAACAGTTATTTCTCCTTTCAAGATAGTAATTTTTCATCTGAAATTTCTGCAGTATATTTTACATTGGGAAATATCTCTATAATCATTTTCCATTAAATGTGTTTAATGTGGCATTGCAATGTGGTCCTAACTTTAGTCATATATCTTATTGTTCATCCTTCTTATAGCATTTGTGATGAAGGCAATTGTTTTTCTTCTGAGGATACAATTTATTCTTATTAAGTCAATGAAAAATAAATATTATAGCTAAAGTTCAAGAGACAGAGAGCTACAGCCAGTCTTTCTCAGTGGCTCATTTACTGACTTCCAGTCTCCAGAAACCTATCAATCATCACTGAAGGTGGTGACAAGGCATTTAATATGACATAAGCCTTGCTAAAGTCTTAATAAAAATTATATTGATGTGAGCTCTACTTTACAGCAATGATTTTTGAATTTGATAACCCCTGATTTCTAGTTATTAATAGTCATGAAAATAATTTATTTGGCCACGTTACCTCTAGTTAATACCAATATCATTCTAAATCATGTTAAGGAAATGTATATCAAGCAGCTCAATGAAGCATCATATTGTAACACTGAACCAAAGTCTAGTAATCTTATTAGAAAGTACTTATTCTCTTTTAACTATTTGTCTTAATGTAGGATATACAGAATATCATCCACTTATTTAGTCACAGAGTTTGACATTTTTTTCAACAGTTCATGGAATGATATGTTCCCATTTTAATGGCCTTCTTGAAAAAATGCACCATTATCAAACCACAACTCTCACAAATCCTTTATTATATTTATCTGAAGTTGTATTATCTGATACCATATTCAGTGATAAATTTGTATTTTAGACTTCAATTTTATCTTGCATAGTTAATTTATAAATTGCTATTTTTAATTGAAACATTTTGTGAATAATTAATGTACTTTCTCCAAATTACATAGTTGATAAAGTTTATCATGAAAGCAATGCTAACCTGTGATTTTCCTTTATAAAAGTTTTTTTTTTGATCCAAATTTAATTTTAAGTGATTTATTGTTTTGAGATTTCTGTGTTGTTTCAGTTTTAATCAACCACTTTTGATAAATTTACAAATTATTGCATGCAATAAGTATATTTCAACAAAAAAAATCATTAAAGAAGACTAGATTTTTGTCTCATTCAGCATTAAGAGAATATTTGTGGGCCTGGGGAGATGACCAGTTGGAGAATGCTTACTATGCAAATATGAGGACCTGAAATTGGATCCCCTGCACTAACATTAAAAGCATGGTATGGTGGACCACATCTACAACCTTAGTGCTAGTGGCAGGGAAATACGGTAGTATTCTTGGGACTCACCGGCCAGATGCCCTAGCCAATCATTGAGTTCTATGAGAGACCCTCTCTCAAAATAAGATGGAAGTGATTGAAAAGAACCCTTGATGGCAATTTCTGGCCTCAGTGCCCATGGACGGTCACACACACACACACACACACACACACACACACACACACACACACGCTAAAATAAAATAATGAACTTTCAAAGAGAATTTTGAAAACCAAGGCTAATGTATTTACTATTTGGTCTATGGTGGGGTCATTAATATTTTTCAGTGATTGAAAGTGTGTAAATAACTAGTCAATTGATAAAGCTCAATGGAATCTCTTATTCCAGTTTCAATCCTTAGTTCATGAGAACCGAGCTATTCATTACAGGAAATTTATTTTGATATAACACAGTCTGAAAAAGGGAAAAAAATCAAAATAAAGTAACAGCACCAAAGAAGCATGCAGAAAGTCATAAAAACAGATCATGTTTTTCAAAACCAAGTGAAAATAGAGGATCCACCTGAGATTAATGACAGAGATGGGCATTCTCAGGCCTGATTGCCTAACTGTGTTGTTAGCTGAGCATCTCATGGAGACACATCACAGTTTTTCACATATACTTATCAATTCTGGGTCATTTCACCACTATGTCTTCATTTTTTAAATCTTGAAGGAACCTAAATTTAATATGTTTATGGAAAGCCTAGGATCTGGTACATAATTTTGTAAATGGTGTGTTGCTAAACTATTAACACTAAAGTTAGGGAGTAGGTCAAAGCTGCCTGTGAATACGTGGGCAGACCATGAACTACAGAGATGAGGGAGACAATTCAGGGCAAACTGAAGAGGGGATAGGAAAACAAAAGCACCGGCTGATGTAAGTGAAAAGAAGCCAAAGAGGAAACAGCATGGTACCATGAGCTTTCCACCTGCACATTCCTGTTGTGCATTGGGAGGTAAGGAAGAAGAAAGAAGGCTAAAGGAGTAATTAAAGGGAAGTCACATGTGCAAAGATGAAAATATCGAGGAAGAAATCAGCTGAGTGGGGGAAATATGCGAGCAGGTACAACTCGACAACTTGAGTAGGACTTTGAACAGTTTTAGATAGGAGTTCTGCGATTTGAAGTAAAATCCAGGCTGACTGTGATAAGCTTGTTGAGGGGAAAAATCTCAAACTCTCAATTTCTGCAATTGCTTGTTTTATATTTTACAGTCAAAAGACCCGAAGCTGTTGTGAAACACAACTATTACAAAGATTACTTACTTAAAATGCCAATTTTGAAGCATTTTTCTTTTGTGCTTCTAGGTCTAAAGTACAGATCGGGGATGGCATTTCTGTGAATGAGAGTGTGTCCATATCGCACAGATCCAGGCATTTGAGAAAGTGTTCTTGGTAGACAGGTTTGCTTTGTGATGAGTATGGATTTGACAACTGTGTGTTGAACAAATAGCCATGGGTATAGTCGGAGATGAAGTTATCAATTTGAGAGGTAACAGAGCAGAAATACCTAATTATGTATCCAAATATTCCCACTACATGGAGATGATATGATACTCTTGGTAATAAGTCATTTTATTCAATATTTGGTGGTGTGTGTGTGTATTTTGGCTAGTCAACCGTTTCTTCTCATGAAAGCAAAACAAAAAGTTCAAGGACATTCTAAATAGAGCATTAAGCAATGTCAAGTATTTTAATGAGCACACGGGCCTCTGCGTGTCAGGAGATGACGGCAGAGCAATGAGTTGCTACATTACAAGTAACATCTACAGTGACACAAAGGAAGGGTATGCGCATGACTTGTCACCTGCTCCTGCTAGAGTATAAAAACCTCTTCTGCCCGGGATAATGCTCATACTCAAGATCCATCCTTGAACAACAAACCAAAACTACCACTCTTGACACCATGAGCTACTACGGCAGTTACTATGGAGGCCTGGGCTATGGCTACCGAGGTTTTGGGAACCTAGGTTATGGCTATGGCTGCGGATGTGGCTTCGGAGGCTATGGATATGGCTCTGGTTATGGAGGCTACGGTTATGGCTACCGCCGCCCACTTTACTATGGAGGATTTGGATTCTCCCGCTTCTACTGAAATGCTTTCCTGAGGAACCAAAATTTCAAATATAAGAACATTACCCCAACCTCATTTAAGAACTAAATTAAGCAAATACATTGTGAACTAAATCAAGAGGAAAACAATTGAAGATCTAAGACTTTAAGAATGCACACCATCTTATAATTTTACATATTATGCTCCCTTATTTCTCTCCTGTCATTTCTTAAATGTAGACATATTTTGATCCTTTGTAATAAATTATCCTAACTTATAATTGTGTATGAGACTCTTATTTTAACGCATTTTGTTACATACTTGTAATATACTTGACTAACTCCGTTTAGTGTTTACACTAACATCAGCTTACATAGGAAAGAATTATAAAATATGAAATGAGAGGCTGAGCAGATGTCTCAGTAATTGAGGTGGGTGAAAGAGTCCATTGCACAACTATTGAGACCTCAGTTTAAATTACTAGGACCTACATAAAAGCCAGGAGCAGGGCCACATACCTATCGTCACAGTGATGGAGTTGGTCTGAAGAGAGGCTCTGGAGCCGTGGTTCTCATCCTGTGAGTCCTGACTCCTTTGGAGGGTTGAATGACTCACAGGGGCCACCTAAGACCATCAGAAAACACAGATATTTACATCATGATTCATAACAGTAGTAAAATTACAGTTATGTGGCAATGAAAGTAACTTTATGGTTGGGGGTCACCTGAACACAAGGAACTATATTAAATGACTGAAGCATCAGAAAGGTTGAGAACCACTGGTCTAGAGCTTGCTGGTCAACCCGTCTAGCCAAACCAAACCAAGCATAACAAGGAAATGTAAGCTTCTGGTTCTGTGAGAAACCCTGTTCCAAGAGAATAAGGCAGAGAGTGATAAAGTATTGGTTCTTAAAGTCTTCTTCTGACCTCTGCATATGTGTTAATGAACAAATTCCCCAGATACAAACACAGGAAATGATGAAGTACAAATATCATAGTAGCATTTTGTAGTTTTACTCAGCTGCCTGTGAATTAAATACTGCACTACAAACTATATACACTATACTCTATATATTGAGATAGTTATAATTATAAACCTACTAGTAAACCATGGCACTGAATTCAAAGGAATGTTTTGAACAACATATTTGTATTACTTTTTTGATAGATTCTTACAATGTATTTTGATCATACTCATTCCAACTAGTTGTACTAAATCCTTCCAGAACCATCCAACTCCATAATCCTCAATTTAAAAAAATCCCAGAGATTAAAATTTGTGTTGTCTATCTACTTTGGGTATGGGGCCAATGCAGAAAGATTGTCTTACCAGGAACCAAACCCTTAAAGAACAATAAATCCCTCTTTCTTAGAAACCATAATCTATCTATAGCTTCTCAGTTAGACATGGGACTCATGATCTCCTTCCCTATTCATGGTCTCACATATCTTGGTGGAATGGTGACTAGCTTGATCTTGTGGAGGCAACAAAGCTATTGGCAGCTCATGAATGAGAGGGTCTTGTCATGTCCAAAAACAAAGTTTCTCTCCAAGTCTCTCTGAACTTTGGCACCTACAATCTTTCCAACCACTCTTTGCTTAGGTCCCTTGAAACTTGGAGCGAGGTTTGTAATATCCTGTTTCTGGCTGAGCCACTCCACTGATACTTATTCTGTACCTTGACTGGTTGATCACAATGCAGAAATTGACCATTGAATAAAGAAAATCCTCTGATGAGATAGAAGAGCTATACTAATCTATTTATGGTAGAGAAACACAAGTTTAAAGAGATGTTTGATGAGTCCATTTACCAGAAAGTAGTACTAGGTTCATCCCTGGGACCTGTAAGCTTCCTAACCATGAGTTCTTAGTTACAAATTTATAGTATTAAGTATCTGTTTCCTGGTGTGGAATGGGTTTTAATTCTATCATGAAGTGGTTGGTTACCTCTGTAACATTTGTGCCATTATTGTGCCCATAAGCATAACTTGCCATACAAGCCATTATTATAGTTCACAGAATTCATAATTTGGTAAGAATATTAAAGACTCTTTCTCCATCCCATATTGGGTATGAATATTAAAGACATAGAACCATGCAGTACTGTGAGATGTAGCCAGAAGGAAGGAAACTTCACTGTCAGAACCAATTTTCTCTCTCCATGTTCTATAACCAATGTGTGTGGTATCTTCAGCAATAGGGTCTTGTGATCAAGGTATGATGGGCAATAGCAATGCCAGTAGCATGACTATACACACACACACACACACTCTCACATACACACATGTACACACACATGTACACACATGCGCGCACACACACATATATATGATTTTTTAAGAGAATAAAGAGATTATAAAGTTGGGTGGTTAGGGGGAGAGGGTGTGGGAAATATTGGGGGAGGCATGTAAATATGATTAAAATATAGTGTATGAAATTTTCAAAGAATAAATAAAAACATTATTTAAAAATCAACACATTAAAGTTCTATCTACTCCCATATACAGCTTCAGACACACAGGAGCAGTAAACACATTTTGTTTAGCTGAAGATATATCTTTTTTATTGTTTCAATGGTAAAGAAGGTAATGTTAAAACAAAATAACTTTGAATATCTATTCAAAAAAACAATATTTGGCAAATCCATATCATGTTTTCTTCCTCATCTGAAAATGTGTAAATTGGTGGTATTCTTACAAATGATCAGCATCCAGAAATACTAAGGATACTATCATGGAAAACTAAAAGTTAGTGTCAGTGGTATCAACTAGTCCACATGGCTGCTATTGCTGGCCTGCAGCCTTATGAAATTTGGTCCAATTTCTTGTAATGAGGAACTTTAGTTACCCATCAACCAGCCAAAATGGGTATTTCTGGAATTTCAGTCACCTCCAGTTATGCATTTGCTGATGTAAATGGGGAATCAAATATAACCCTTCCCCAGAGAAAAATATATGCAGTTTGTTACAAAAGTAAATTTAAATTTCTTTTATCTGATATTAATAACAGTAAGATAGGAATATGAGTTATACTATGAAGCTGTTTGCTAAATATTTGTTTTGTACTGCTTTGGATAGGAAAGACTCTTCAAAGGGGCAAATACTTTGATAAAGATAAATCCAGATTAGAGCCCCATTTCAGTGAGACAAACCACTCTGATCCTCTTGCTCATTAGTCTGATGATAGTGTAGTGCACTCTTGTGCAGTCAAATGAAGTATGAGATGTTTATGACTGTATGTTTCTCTATAGGATTTACTTGGAGCTAGCTGGCCACATTTATTTATTACAATATTCTATCATAAAATCATGGGCTTCATTACAGGAGAAAGCTACCTATAATGAGTGCCAACTCCAAAGTTTACTCTGGAAAATAAGTTTGAAATAAAATGAAGTGCAATAAATAAATAAACATAAACAAGTTGAAATAAAAATATATGTGAAAGACTTAGAATCATTTTCTGAACAACTCATTTCCTCCAGTAAAGGAAGACTTCCCTATTCAAGGTCTCTATAGAAAACTGCACTAGCGTGTTTGACAAAGTCAGAGTTTCACATGAAGCCATATGATTCCTAAGTGGTTAATGGCATTACAGTCTGAGGAAACATTTTACATATCTAAACAGAATCAATATCGTTATTGATAGACAGCATTTGCTGCTCCTAGGATAATTGCATTTTATCATATTTATTTCACCAATTGTCAGATTGCATTGATTTAAGATTGAATTAAGCTGTAGGACACATTTCTTCTTTGAGAAAAGATTTCACCTGCTTTAGACATAAGGTATCATGGGATCATCAGCCCACAAGGGAGTAAAGATCTGGCGGGTCACATCATTAAAACTTTTTGATTGATTTGTGATTTAGATAGCTTCTAACTGACTTGATAAGAATGAAATACTTGAGAATCAAATAAATACCTGTATATTTTAATCTTAAATGCATTATAAAATGAGACAAGTCTGGAAGACACTATACAAAAAAGTGAAAATAGCACATGAGATGCAAAAGTCTATAAATCCGGACAAAAGTAACTGAATAAAATAAACATAATAATAATATATTGGATATTATGATATTAAGCAATTACTTTAGGGGCCAGTGAGAACATTCAGTGCGTAAGTGTGTCTGTCACCAAGGTTGGCAGCCCAATTTTGATTTTTGGAAATAACACAGTGGAAAGAGTAAACTTATCCACAAGTTGTACTCTGATTTGACTCACTGGTCATGGTATGTGAATTCTCTCTCTTTCTCTCTCTCTCTCTCTCTCCTCTCCCTCTCTCTCTCTCTCTCTCTCTCTTCTCTCTCTTCTTTCTTTCTCTCTCTCTCTCCTCTCCCTCTCCCTCTCTCTCTCTGTCTCTGTTTCTCTCTGTCTCTTTCTCTCTCTCTGTCTCTGTTTCTCTCTGTCTCTTTCTCTCTCTTCCTCTCTTTATCTCCCCTCTCCTTTAAATGAATGGATGATTACACTTTTTTTTTAATTTAAAAGTTTTTTTTTTTCATTCCACATACCAACCACAGTTCCCCCTCCCTCCTCTCCTCCCGCTCACCATGAACCTTCCCTCCACCTTACCCTGAAGAATTAAAATTAGTATTAGGTTGTTGTTGCTAATGTTTTTAAAACTATCTGTTCACAATTGACATCCTCTAAATATTTACAACATTTAGATCTCTTAAAAAAAACTCAGATGAATCAAATAATTTACTAAAGTGTCAAAAAATGAATGAATAAATTGGTAAATAAATATAGTAGCAAAATTAAAAGAAATTTATTACCTAGACATGATCTTAAAGTAACAATATCACGATGAGAAATAATTCCATCAGAAAAAAATCTTACAAGATCTCTCCATTAAAATAACTTCTGTAAATCAAGATGGGATATTCCAAAGCCAGCTCAAAAGGAATAAAATATTTGATCAGGAAATTCCAAAAATAGGGTAGTCAAATGGTCATTTAGAAAATAAAATCATGCCTAATGAAGGTGTCCATGGGGCTCAATGTAAATCTTTGTTAGGGATACAGAGTGAGTACACAGTCCAACTTTGATGATTGTTGTCCAAGTTTCATTTCTGTTGATATGATCTAATATTCTGACAAAAATCAACTTGGAGAAACAGTTTATTTTAGCTCACAGTTTTAGATTGCTCTCCATCACTGCAGGGAAGTCAAGGTAGGAACTTGAGACAGCTGGCCACATCCACAGCCAGAAGGAGAGTATGAATACACATAGGCTTAACCCTCAGCTCACATTCTCTACTCTAACATAGTCCAGGATCCAACCAAAGGGAATTTTAGCATATATAATATTAAGCTGTGTCTTCCAACATCAATTGATATAATCAAGACATCCACAAAAAGAAGCTTTCAGTAACAACCCGACATGTACAATGGAAAAGTTAGAGAACAGGAAAGCTAGACATAGAACCAAATGAAGCCATGGATTCAGTCATCACAAATACCTTGAAAGGAACTATAATGACCTTCCTGAAAGACATGCTCACTGGTGCAAATATTGACATTTTAAATGAGTAATCAATCACCTTTTGATTAGATATAAGGCAAACTCCATGAGATGGAACCCATATCTGATATTGCTAGTGAAGCCAAGAATCTGAGACTAGATAGGCATGGGCCCAGGAGAAAAAAGCATAGCTATTATTTTTTCTAAATTAACATTATAATAAAATGATTCCTTATGGCATACTGCTGTACCCATTTTCAGTGCATCACTCAACACTCAGTAAAGAATATTCTCCTTATAGTAGATGATAATTAATGGATAGTCACACAACTGGGAAATGTGTAGAGAATGAAGACCTTAGAATGCTCTTCCCTGAATGAGATGTCTTTATCAAGCCCATCCCCTGAAGGCTTATTGATCTATGCTGACTAGGGGGCAGAAAGACTGTAAGAGGCAGAAGTGTTGGGTGATTTTAAGAAAACGGTTTTATAGACATACTAGGATAGATGCACATATAAACTCACAGAGACTGGGACAGCATTCCTAAGACCTGTACAAGCTCAACTCAGACAAAGTCCCAGCTTGGTGGTGAGAAAGTTGACATGATGCCCAACCTCTAGTTAATAAGCTATTCACAAATTATTGCTGCTGGGAGAGGGAAATAAGTTTTCTTTAATGGAATAACACTGGGAATGCCAACCATATTTCAAGGTAGTCCCCATGCTCATGAATATTTGACTGTCATAAACCAGATGTCATGGTTTTAAATGGCTTTTTGTTTTTCTTTTAAGAGAGAGAAAGAACATGAAGTTGCATAGAAAGGGAGAAGAGTAAGGTGTAGGAAGATTTGGAGGACTGGAAAGACTATGATACAAATATACTATATGAAATGCTCAAAGAATAAATCACACACACACACACACACACACACACACACACACACACACACGAACAGAAGCCAATTTGGTATAAACATTTTCTGATCGAGACTTTCTTCTCAGGGGATTTTAGATTGTGTCAGATTGGCAAGTAAATCTAATATTCCAATGAAAGTGTGATTTTTTTTTTTTGCTTTGTTCTCTGAAACTATTGACAAGATCAACTGAAGCTGGAGTTAAATCCTAGAAAAATGACAGTCTCTTGGGTGTGTTCACCATAAAGAATAGTGACAATATTTGAAGATTTGAAGATTAGACTAAGCTTGTTGTTGTTAGTATAGACACATTGAGTTATTTTCCCAAGGATCAATATGGCATTAATTCAATCTCAGCCCTATGACATGTGAAACTCTCTAAATAACATTTTCTTGTTTATATACTTAGATGGGAAAATTAAATTAATATTATATAGAAGAGAGATTAATAATTATAATTATGAACTCTTTGTTAAATTTCATATGAGGCCTGGCTGTCTTAAAAAAATTACTGTAATCATCCTTATCTTGATGATGTCAGATGGTACTGTGCCTGCCCATGCAATAAAACCATAAATATGATGTTGGCATTATGACATGGCATTAGCCACACAAAGATTAAGCAAATAAACACTGTGAGATTTCATAGTAATTGTTCTGATGACTGTGATAGGTAAGCAGCTAATTGGTGTGTGGCTTATACAGCTTGACAAGGAGATATGCCAGATATGAAGACAATGAATGGAATCATAGTTAATGTTATCCATAATGGTGAAAAATTTGAAGTTTATGACCTTTTTGGATTTTTTTAATTGCTACTTTTGGATCACAGTTGAGTGCAATTCATGGACAGTTGGAAGTCATGAGAAAGACAAGTATAAACAATTCATCAAATGTCATACTTAAATGTTTATTATGCAATTCATCACCTCATACATTATACTTCAGAACAAATGGAGATGAAATACATTGACGGTTTTATGCTCTTTTGAAGACAGAAACCATTGGAACTTTTTAAAAAGTTCCTGAATATTTGTATGCATTCAGCAAATTGTACAAGCCAGAAAGAGGCACAAAGCCAACTTGTAAGGACTAGAATCTGGAATATATTCAATACTTATTTATAGTACTGCTCTAACATAGTAGACAAAGGCATAGAACAGGCAAAGGGAACATGGAAATGTTACAGTGGAAATGTATACACAAGAAGTAAGAGAAAAGAATTAATTGCATTGAATAAAGGCAGATGGTTTCCAAAATTTCATTTCATTTATTTCACCATAGCATGCTGTCAAGTGAGAGGATACAGAGCAGGTGATAGTCTGAAAATGATATTCACATACATACCAGAATGGATTAAGTTCCAACCACTGACAGCAACAAATGCTGACCTGGGTATGGAGCAAGGGGGACGTCTTTTGCTGCTGGGACTGCAGATAAGGACAGCATGGTAGGAAAACTATTTGGCAATTTCCTGCAAAGCTAAACATTTTTTTCCCAGACAGTTCAGCAGTTTTCCCCCTTGATGTTTACTCAGATGAGCTCAAACTTTATGTGCACATGAAAATATGAACAAAGGATTTATTGAAGTTGTTTTCACAGCTTACAAAATTGTATAAGAATAAACACTTCTTTTAAAGAGTAAGTAGATAAACAAAGTGTTATATTCATGAGAGGGGATCATATCCAGAGATAAAATAGAAATGAGTTATCAAGTAGGGAAAGGAAGACTCTAAAAAGTATTTGGTTAAATGAACAGGTCATGGTGAAAAGGTATGATACTATATGATTCTGACTACATGATATTCTGGCAAAATAAAGAACCATAAATAGAGCAATAAAAACTCAATATTTTCCAGGAGATTGGGAGGTGTACTGAGAGAAGACTGTATGAAAAAATAAATTCCATTTAGCTCAATGAAACTATTTTACATGATATTTGCATTCATGTTTGCATGACTCCATAAAGTTGTCAAAGCCATAGAAATGCAAAACATGAATACAAACTCTTATTGAATTGTGCGTCTATCACAATTGCTCCACCCTTTGTGATAAATGTGTAATATTACTGAATCTGTTTATAGAGGGACACTATTTTGTGTGTATGCTTGGGGGGATAATGAAGATATCATGTTTATGCTCATTTTTTTTTTCTGAAAATTAAAACTGTCCCAAATATAAAGTCAATTAAGCACCAAGAGTCACATGGTATAATCAGATACATAGCTTAAGAACTGTTAGCTGAAGTATGGTCAAAAGTAGACAACAGGATGCTGGATCCTTTTGGTGACACATTACATAGATGTACAGAGAAAAGTGTCATAAGGGGAGATATGTCCCATGAGTTTTAGATCCACTTTTGAAACAAATTTTTTATTACTGTCATTTGACTTCTGTTTTGGATTTTTTTCACACCGCTGTCAATGCTCATAGAACAATACCGTAATAAGAGTGAACCCTAATAGACCAAGTGTAGACTTTCAATATAATATCAACATTGGTTCACCAACTGTAAAAGCCAAGTGGAAGGGTGTATAAAACAAATATTAATTATGGCGATCAATATGCTAACAATGGAAAAAGCAAAGCAGACCTTCTTTTAGTATGTAGAGTTCATTACTGTTCCAACACAGTAGAAATGATTCCCTTTGACTTTCACATGCATTCTTCCTGATTCCCCAAACAGATAGTTAATTTACTTTAGAGTTTGAGGAATAAAATAATTTTATAGGGTAAGACAGAATGCAGAGCCTCAAATTGCACACAGTCTTTTGATTTACTTTGGAAGTTAAACATCTAAGAAAAACTGGATATGAACAGATTTAATTGAGAACAAGACATTGTTAGATGTGATCATTCAAACATGCCAGCTATGAGGAGTTCTATTAGTGGTTTGGTAGATCCAGACTTTGAAGATGCAGCAACTCCATCTCATTATGTGATGAGAGGAATTTTAAGGGCCACACTAATTTGGCAGCTAAGCACATTCAACAGTTTAATGAACTAAAAGAGACTCCCCTTGCCAGTGGACAGTGTAATAATGAGTAGTTTTTAAGTAGCTGTAATTGAAGAAAAATGATGCAAAATGACGGAATGCATATTACATATCACATGTTCTTCTTAGAGTACACAAGCTTGGCCCACACATAAGGACATTTGTCCTCAAGATCTTATCTTGAACAGCATACCAAACTTTCTATCTCTGACATTATGGGTCACTACAACAACTATTATGGAGGCCTGGGCAATGGCCATGGAGGCTTTGGGGGCCTGAGCTATGGCTATGGCTGTGGGTATGGCAGTTTCCACAGATGGGCTATGGCTGTGACTTTGGTGGCTATGGATATGGCTCTGGCTATGGAGGCTACGGGTATGGCTACAGCAGCCCACTTACCTATGGAGGATATGGGTTCTTCACCTTCTACTGAAAGGCTTGCTTGGGCAATAAACAATTGAGACCATGAGAAGATTAACCCAATCAATTAAATAGTGAATGAATATCACTGTGGAATAAGCCAAGAGAAACTGAATAGTTCAAGGTTTTAAGAGGGCTAATCATCTGAACATGTTTATAGACACTCCCTACTTAAATATGTATAGAATAATCTGGTTTAGTTCGCAATAAATTATTCTACTAGAAATCAGCACACACATGTAGTATTTAATCATTTGTTCATGAAAATACTATCTCTGGCTTGTGTTTTATGTTTTTGTTTACTGAATGTTTTCAAATAAATTATTTCATTTCAAAATAGATCCATTCACCAATATAGGCTATCAAGACATTGAATTCACAAGGATTAGTTGACTTTTCATATTCATAATTCTATCCTCTTTCTTATATATATATTCTAGCCTCTTTCATTATATATATATACATATATACATACATATATATATATATATATAATGAATTCAAATGAGTAGTAAGTAATGTTGTCAGACTTTCTTATTAATCGAGGGAATAGAATCCTTAGTCCAAGAGCTCTTCACCCAGCTATGGTGAATGAACTTCTTTGAGTCCACGTTTTCAGAGTGTATTGTTTTACTGGACTTCATCGGAGTAATGGCATCCCAGTGACTCTATTGGAGGATTACACTCTTTGACAGGTAATAACAACAGATATTATTTTTCTAGTTATTAATAGTATTTATCCATAATATTGATAGGGACTAACTATAATAATAAAAAAGAGTGATTGGTATAAAATCCTGGTGAATGTAGTAGATGCTCAGTATAATGCAGAATTATTATATTATTAGATACTGATTTATGACTTCTGTGGATCTATGCAGGAATAAATGGAAGGATTCAGAATATCTTATTTTTGGCTAAACAGATAAGCTTATGGATAACATATCATAACAGGTTCAGCCTCCAAACAAGTAAATAATTGGCAAACCTATGTAAGTAAAATGTGACACCCTAAAACCTACTTGATTTATTTGTAAGTTTGTGGCTTCAGCTTGAATTAATGAGGACAAAGTATTCAAATTATCATGTTGTTTATCATTTAGAACAAAAATAAAAATGAAGAACATCGAAAAATACTAATGTGTCATATTAAAAATTCCTATATGTTGGATGCATGCAAGTGTATGCCTGAGCATACACACACACACACACACACACACACACACACACACACACACACACACACACGAGCATGAATTTATAGGTGAGAGGCAGTATGGAAGCCAGATATCACAAATATGTAGCCGACAGTGACAGATGATAATGATCAAAACCATCACGTATCCTCTAACTCAAATGTAAAAAATAGTCTGGTATTTCACAGATAGCAGATATCTTCACAGATAGCAGTGGTAAAATTATGAAAATTATCTTTATGGGTAAATACATAGAACAGAGGTCACTTATGTTTATATTCAACCTTGAGTCCATCTGTGAGTCAAGATTAGGCAATCTTTACAGCAACCTTGAGTATTTATACAGATGAGTGGTATCTTAGGGATGGCTGAAAATCATTTTCATCTTTTCTATTCTACCTTTTTACACCTTGCTTATTTTTTGGAGATTTTCAAGACATCTTCAATGTAAATGGCTGCTGACTTTTACAGTCATTTGTAACAGAATATTCTCAACATCTGAGATCCCAATAAATATTTATTATTTCATGAGGCCCAGGTTAGCTATTATCTTGTAAATAAGCATATAATAAGCAAATGGAAGGAAAATAAAAATGATTATGGTGAAAGCAGCTATGTATTACTGTATGATATCATGAATTTTACATGGAAATAAAAAGTCTTGAATGAAAATTGATGGACCCAGAGAGAAATCTGTAGTACTGAGCACTCAGAGCAACTGATAAGGGCAAGAATGGATCAGAGGATGTGAGGTAGTAGTGGCCACAGTGTAGGTGAGGGGACTGTAATCAGTATGTCATGATAATACTTTGGATATCTAATAGACAGGAAAAGAAGTCTTTATAAAAACGGTAAATTTTAATGGCTTGTAATACTGCTTACAAACAGATCTCTAATTATTATGAACTTTTTTATGTTTAAAAAATTATGCCATGTTTATAGAAAAAAGTTTTATTTTTCAACAATTATTAAAATAGAGGTTAGTAGTTATGAGGAACAATGCTATTAAAATAATAATAAAAGAAGATGAAAGCCTGATGAATACATTTCAGCTCTTTCCCTTGAAGTTAACTACTGCTGCACACAGCAGGTCGGCTGATGGCTTCCGAGCTTTTAAATGTTTCCTACCATTTGACAAGAAACCCAATGTGAGGTATAAGGTATAAGATGGTTTTAAAGTGGTATGATAAATTGAATTTAATTATATTATTTCATTTAATAATAAGCAGAGCAGAGTAATTCCAAGAAACCTGGGTATCAAGGGACATGTACTTTCAGCATAGTACTACAACCCTGTTATTTGGTTTGTTTATAAACAGCTCTGTTTAGATTTTGAAATAAGAAATTTCTTTCCATGAAAGTGGGTTCTAGAAGCACTATGAACAGAAAGCAGTGCAAACTCATGCAATGTGGTGAGTTGGATGGCTCCTACATGTGTTAGGACTCTGCCAAGCATGATACATAGAATTACATGAAAATTTGACAGCAAATGAGAAATATTTGATCTCATTGCTTGGTAGGTTATAAAAACATATGTGACCATATTTCAATTGTCACACTAAATATTTTGCCTTGAACAGGCCATCTTGCCTCTCTGGACACCATGAACAAGTATGGTAACTACTATTCAGCCTAGATGGCAGCTAGGGAGGCCTCAGAGTCTAGAGCTGTGGCAGTGATTATGGAAACAGAGACACTTGCAGTCTAGGGAGGGGCTGTCATCATAAAAACTATGGTTCTGAGTCTGGCTATGGAGGCTGCAGATATATGTTGCCACCCTTCATGCCTAGGATATGAAATCTCCAGACTCTTTTAAATTATTTTTATATTCAACATTTAAACAATAAGAGAACTCTCCAAAGATGGAGTCCCTCAGTTCTACAACTGAGTTCAAGATGGTGTGAGTTGTGTACAAAAATCGAGTATGTCACATAATTTTCAGTTTATAACACCAATGACATCATAATGCTAGAATTATTTAATTTTGTTTGTAACTGATTTGATTCTTTCTTCATCTTCTAATAAATCATTCTAATTTAGAAACAAAATATGATTTCTGTTCATAAATTTAATTATGTATGCATGCTGATGAATCTTGACAATTTCATTATGAAGGAGAGAGCCATAGACATACAAATAATAGATAGTTTGGAAGTGAGCTAACAGACAGCTTCAGTAAGATCAATAAGCGATACTTTCCTGTTTCTTTCACTAGGTAATGCTCATATTCTAGTCAACAAGAAGCATCTGTCAACATAACTATATATTCATGTTATACATATTTTATTACATTGAGAAGTGTTTCTCAACTCATACATTCAGTAATGTTGGCCCTTTAAATATAAATCAGTAAAGTATTTTAGATTAAGCCATATCATTAAGCATACTGGGAAAATAAACTACTCATGCAAGAAAAATTTTGAATTCTGTGGTCTCACCCCACTCTTTTGTACATTCTTATTTGATAATTAAATGTGCCATTGATCTATGTTATTAATTAAACAGGGTAGTTTTTCATATGAGGCTAGTTCACATTTAATTTGCAATTTTTTTAGCTACACTTGTTCAGTCGACTGCTTATCTTATTTCACTTCAGCTCCATGACAGGAGACCCTTCTTTTTAATCCACATCATAGTGAAGCAATTGCAATCCAAACACCTGTCTTTTGAGTTCATCACAGAACTACATTAGGAGCTATCTATTATTTTTTGTATGTTTTGTATGTTTATGAGTTATATGAGAATAAAATTGGTCTCTACAATTTCATTACAATCACATCACTAGAATGATCTATCCTGCTTGTTTGTTTACCATTGTGCACAACTCAACCAAAATACACCATTCTGTGAAATCTTCCTAGATTAAACTAAATACATACATTAGTTCACAATGAAGTCCTCACTTTCCAAGGCACTGTCTCTGTCTCCTGAGTGCAGGTGAATGTTTATACATCACTATATCCAGCTTTGGTATTTTGATGTATATATTTAATGACTTTCTTTTACTCTTTATCCATAAGCATGTAGGTTTGTACTTACATGGGTATGTATACAAAGGGGCAGGACACATTTATATATTACTTGCTGCTTCTTTAAAATTGTAAAAATAAATCCAGAGCTGTACCACAGTTGAGCTGGCTTTCATTTGTAATATCTCTTTTAATATGTGCACAGCATTATGCACATAATAACAATAACATGAATGAATGAGCCTTTAGTCATATGCACACACCTGTCATATTTGCCTCAGCATTCATAAGATTCTTTAAACTTTTCAATGTACTTATTGCTCCTAGAGTTAAAAATAACTCATTGAAAGAGCTGGAGAGATGGCTCAGCAGTTACGAGCACTGACTACTCTTCCAGAAGATCCTGGGTTCAATTCCTAGCACCTACATTACATCTCAAAACTTTCTGTAACTTCAAGAACTGACACTCTCATATATGTGCAGACTATACACCAGTGCACATAAAATAAAAATAAATTAAAAAATGACTCATTGAAAAAGGGATTTTTCCTGCACATTTTCCCCCAACAAACAGTACAATAAACTTGAATAAAGCAGCAAAAGAATTTCCCTGAAGGGAAAACACTAGTTTAAATATTCATATGAAACTTGTAGGCCATTTTGAATCCCACTTTACTTGGTAGAAAGCTTACTTACAGCTTACTCATTACAAGCTGTATAGAATTACAAGAGGCAGAATTCATTGTTTTTTGCTTTCTTTGCCCAACAGGATAACTGTTTTCTTTGGAAGAAGATTTGATTAATCCAGTTGAGAAAAGATATTATCAAGAATCCTATTTCCAAATTAAAACAAAAAAATAAAAAATGTACTCTCTGGTATATATTTAATGTCACATAAAGTGAAATACTGATTAAAGCCCAAACCCTAGGATATGGTTGTATTTCAATGATAACTAAGTTTGGATTGATTTCCTATTTTTAAGGTTAAGATTGGAAATCTGAGAAAAGTGACAGTCTCTGCTCACATTCTTCTTTGCAACACAGTAGGTTAAACATTGTCACTCATATTTGGAGAGTTATGAGTCCTGAGAAATTTAAAGCATCCTGTTAAAATAGTGTATGACCCCAAAAGTATAGCAACACTTGCTAAATATTCAAACATTTACAAGTAAGTAATGTCTTGAACTCTTGTGAGCTCATTTTCTTAGACAAAATAATGCAAACAATGCATATACTGTAGAAAATACAATGTAAGGAAAAAGATATTATGATAATTTTAGGTATGTGTATAAAAAGATGAAAACCTATTTAAAAAGTAAATGGTCATTAACTAAATACGCAGCTGGTACTATAATAAATAGAAAATAAAGACAAATTATGAAGTAAAGAGTGGTTTGGTACAGAGGATGGCTACATGGAATATGGGGAAGAAGAGGGGAAGTCATAAGCAAGGATCTTGAGGAGCTCAGATAACACTGTAGGTAGAATCCAGTCTCTAGAAATGATAAAATGGGTAATGGTATAAGGGAAACATATTTGAAAAATCTGTTTAGGCAGGTTATAGAATGAATTTAATGTCTTGATAATCCGTTGGTTTGGGGGTTAAATTTTTAGTGTTCTGATAAGCCAAGAAATTTTTTATGATGATAAATAAAGAAAAATAGTTTTTAATTCTGCCTCCAATTTTCTGTTTCTTTTTATGTATCTATCATGATTAGGCTCATTCATCTGAAACATATCCTCTTCTTTTGAAAGAGTTCAGATGCTTCATTTGTCAATCTGTAAAACACATTGGAAGATTATGGAACATTTAAATGTTTTAAACAAGATCACTTATTACAACTAGGTAGATATCAGATATTGCAATCTAAATGAATGAAACAAAATTGGGAATGAGAAAATATTTAGAAAAAAGATTGCCAATATGAATGATATAACAAGCATGATAATGAATTCTATTACAGGAATTTAAAGTCTCTAACTTTGAAGGCATTGACATTTTCTCATAAAAACGGGACACAGTGAGTTCAAGGGCATTCTAACTAGGCAGAGAAGCAAGCTAAAACATTTTAATGAGTTGTATTCCTCCCTTTGTGTTAGCAAACAGATTAATGAGGTGTCTCTAGTACATTAATAACTTGGAATGAAAGAAAACAGTGCCCACAGGTTTTGTCACATGTTCAGCAGAGTATATAAGCTTTCCCTAACACTCATTGACATTCACACTCAGGATTTTACCTTGAACAACAGATCAAACCTACCTCTCCCTACACCATGAGCTACTACAGTGGATATTATGGAGGCCTGGGCTACGGCTATGGTGGCTTCGGAGGCCTGGGCTATGGCTATGGAGGCTATGGTTGTGGATGTAACAGCATCCGGAGACTGGGCTGTGGCTGTGGTTATGGAGGCTATGGCTATGGCTCTGGCTATGGAGGCTATGGATATGGCTCTGGTTTTGGAGGCTACGGATATGGCTCTGGCTATGGATACGGATGCTGCCGCCCTTCATGCTGTGGAAGATATGGTTTCTCCAGCTTCTACTGAAATCCTGCTCTAGTAATTCAGCATTTGAAACCTTGACTAGGTGTTCTGAGAAATCCTAGTCAAGTGGCTATGATGGTCCTAAGCCAACTGGGCAGGTGAAATCATAGAATGGTAAAGACTCCATTTACAAAATGTGTCTACATTTTAAGTTTGGAGACTAAGAGTGAGTTTATGTTCAGTTGCCAATAAATGATTCAATAAGAAATTGAAATATGATTTTGTTTGGTTCATTTCATTTGTATGTAAAAATTGTTGATATCTGTTAAGTACAACAAAATACATACAAGAATATATATGTAAATAAATACACAAATACACACAAATACACATATATATGGAACTAGATAGATGATAGATAGATAGATAGATAGATAGATAGATAGATAGATAGATATAAAGAGAGAAAGAGAGAGACATAGAGAGAGGATACTTTAATAGCAATGAAACGGTAAGGAGATAGAAATATGATCACCCTGACTTGACCAACACATGCTGAATACAAGTACTGAAGTATTATACTTTACCTCTTAAGTTTGGAAATTTTGTCAGACCATGACCTGTGTTAACACTTGCCTCTTTAAAAAGCTTATTTTGTTGAAATGGAGAATTGAATCAACCAATCGACAGGTTGTCTACTTCAGAACATAACTAACCAATCAGCAGTGTTAAAACCCAACTCTCGGTGAACACTTTCATTATATGCTGTTATAAGTTGGGATGGACCACCACTATGGGCTAAACCAATGAAATGGAACTCAGCAATGCTGTTGAAGGCTTAGTTGTGTAGCCTGACCAAGTGTCATAGGATTTCCCAGGAGGCATTTTCTTTCTAAATAGGATAATACCTTCCATGAATAGTTAGCACAAGGCTGTAAAGGAGAAAAATAAATTATCACTAATATTCACATTCTTAGTTTAGTCAATACTACAGCAATTTTGTTTTCTTTAAGATTTATTGATCAATCTCTATGTTGAGAGGAAAATGTTTTGCATTTGTAAAAGTTTAACACTTCCATACACAGTGAGAATATTTTTACACTTCTATCCATAAAAATGAGTAAAAACTTATGTAAGTCATGAGTTGACATATCTAAACAAGTAATAACAGCATAATTTTTCTTTTGATTCAATGAATGGATAGAAAAATATAGGATTCTCCACAAATATTGCAAAAAATATATTTTTGTCTTGTGCTCATAGAAAATAGTGTTTTGTTATATTTTCTTCAAAATACTTTTTCTTGTTTTAATGGAGAAGTAAACTTTGTCCAGCACAGTTTTACATCTCCTTTCATGAAGATACATTTAGCATTAATTAAATTACTGAAGGGCTTGTCATTTGCATCTCATACTATTTCTACATATAAGATAATCTCAAGTTTCAAAATATTGGGGAAAATGCAGTTAACAAATTACACACTCAGAGTACCAGAACAGTAGTGTGAAATTCTTAGCTGTGATTTAGAGTTCTAAATCATCCTTCCAGATGGCCTGGCACAAAATCATACACTTGCTTAGAACTTTATGAAAGTTAGGGGTGGGGTTTATAACTCCAGTATGTAGTTCATGAGCGTGAGGGTGAGAGATGTCAGTATCTTGCTGCAGTTTCAAAAGGCTGTGCCTGCCTTTTATTGAAGTTTGGCTAGAGTAGCACACACCCTCAGGAGAAAGGCTAAAGTAGGTTTATTGCTATCTCCACCAGAAACATGGCTGGAGTTCATGTCAGACTGAAAATATTTCTTAGAGTGTCTGATAAGCTGCTTAAGTTATTCTCTGACTAGTCTGTGCTTTCATATCATGGGTAGTCATATATGCCATTCCTATAATTTTTCGAGTGCCAATTGACTGTTAAGCTTTAACACTAGGTAAGGTCAAATAAACAAACCTATTAGAACACAGGATGTGTCCCTTTATAATCATAACTGGAATATTACAATCTTAAAAACTATGTCATTCAAAACTATAATAAATATAAAGAAAAATTTAACAGTGTAATTATAGTCATAAAATAAATTATATGAGACTCAGCTTTCAAGATGTGGCTACATGTGGGTGAGGTTTGGTCAACTTCAAATTCAGCCTTGGGCATTGCCACCTCACTGGGATGAGCCAAAGGGAGATTGAACACCAAGCCTTCAATATTCTGAAAGAGTATCCTATTCTCCATTCCCCTTTTCTGATTGGGCCTTACAATGACTGGATTTGAGATCTTTTGGAGTCTTACAAGCCTTATTAAATGTGAAGAGGTTTTTATGTGTTAAAATATGCTTTAAGTAATAAATAACATTATTAATATTTTAGAAAGGTTCAGTAGGCATTGTAGAAAACATTACCTCAATTTTTTTTTATCTAAAAGTGGCTATAACAACAGAAGAAGCACAAAAGGGCAAAGTGATGAGAAGAGCACATGCCTTATCCTGAGTGTGGAGGACTAAGCATTATTGACTTGAGTGAGTAGGCTATAGCCAAGTCCATTTAACCGCCTCATCCCTTCACTTGGATAGAGATATACAGTGGGCAATTGAAGTTGGGTGATACTTGAAATGAGACTTGAAAGACACAAATTGCCAATCATAGCTAGAGAAGGCAAGAAACAGGATGAATCGAGCAGGCCCAGATGTCATCTGCAGGAGACCTGAAGCTGGATTTCCTGTGGAGACAAGGTGCAGGAGCTAGCTAGCGAGAGTTCTGCCAAGAAGCTAAGTGGAATTTTAATCACTGTCATTGTCTCTCTCTCCACTTGCAACTCGATTGTGGTATGTTGCTAAACAAAGATAAATATTGCATAATTGAATGTAAAATCCCCAAATAAATATGACAATCATGCATACTCAAAATCTTATACCTCTAGAAATCAGGTGACAATTTATGGCTCTTGACAATGAGTAAAGTATTCGCCTCACATGATACAAAATATGGGACCCTTTTGCAAATATTGATACATTTCCATCTTGATCTAGGCTATTTTCCAAATTTCATGGGCTCAAAATATAACAATGTCCCCCCAACAAAATGCTCTAGAAAAATTTTAATTTCCATCCAAGAATACTTAAAGTATTCTTAAAGTTTGTATCTTTGTATTTGGAAGACACAATGACTCTATCTAATGAGGTTGAAGCAATAAGTTCTGAGGCAAACTCACAAGGTAGTCAAATAAAGCTTAAACATTCTTAGCAAATGTTGGTCAAATGACAGTGGACGAATGCGCTGTCTCAGGTAATTACAATTCATGGAATGACACAAAGGAGGGGCACATGCTTTAGTACATCCTCTGCCCAGAGTATATAAGCTTTGCTGTAAGTGCTGATGCTCACATTCACGATTGACCTCGTCTTAAACAGCAGAACAAACCTACCACTCCCAACACTATGAGTTACTACAGTGGCTACTACGGAGGCCTGGGCTATGGCTACAGAGGCTTCAGAGGCCTGGGCTATGGCTATGGAGGCTATGGCTGTGGATGTAACAGCATCCGGAGACTAGGCTATGGCTGTGGTTATGGAGGCTATGGCTATGGTTCTGGCTACGGAGGCTATGGATATGGCTCTGGCTACGGAGGCTATGGATATGGATGCTGCCGCCCTTCATGCTGTGGAGGGTATGGGTTCTCCAGCTTCTACTGAGTGAATTGCTGAAATTAGAAGCAAACAGGACCATTCCAAATATATGTGCTCATATTCTTTGCTCTTATTCCAGAGAAATTCATCTCATTTCCTCTGACACCAACAGGAATGTTTAAGCAGCTTCTGTGACCATTTTGTATCTTTAGCTCCTGTAACCCACTACCAAAATGCATATTTAATATGAATAATCATTTAATTTAATTTATTCTTCTTGTTTTGTTCTGTTTTCTTTTAAACTGCTATTGCTATGTTATCTTTCTAGCAATGACTTCGAGAAACTTTATGCTTTATTGTTATCTAATAAATATTTGAAATGTTTACCATTACTGTAGCAACTAATATAAAGAATTTTATTATGAAGTGTTGATATTTGGCTGCACACTATGTTTTGATAAAGATGATTCTAAGTCATTTTGCTACACAAGCTTAGAACATATAGGATGTCTCCTAAGAGTACACAGAAATAACTAGCTTCCATTTGCTCAGTCAAGTTATAAACCCACTCAAACGCCTTTAGTGTGCAGTCACCACAGAGAGTACTTTCTTGCATTCTGCTGTGGAGTACGGCTATTGGCTGCATCTTCTTTTGGTAGCACTGCTGTAACCAGCCATGACATTGCCTATTCTTTGTCTCGGGGAATGGTAGACATAAGTTGAGTCTTGTTTGCTTTCCTTGGCATCTACAGAGAGCTACAATGTGTGTGCTGAACATACTTTGTCAGAAACACAAACAGTGGCAGAACCTCTTACATCACAGTAAATTCACGTGATGATGTGAGAGGTTCAGGGGCACAAATTTGCAAGATGAGCTGCTTTTCCCTGGTGTTGGGTCAGATTCTCCATTCTTAAAGTTTATTATCATTTTAATTGTGTGTATGTGCGAAAGTGTGTTTGTATGTCTTCTAGTGGGTACATGCAGGTGAGTCAATTTAGCCACAGAGGCCAGAGGCTTTTGATTCCTCTAGCGTTGGGACTTCAGGTGGTTGTGTACTGTTGGACCTGGGTGTTAGAAACTGAACTTGGGTCTTCTGCAGGACAAGTGTGAACCATCTTTACAGACTCATGAACACAAGTTATTTTACTTCAATGGTCATTACTAATGTTAACTCGCAAATCACACATCACACACACGCACACACACATGCACACACGCACACACACACAAGCACACACATGCACATGTACACATGAACACACACCTATGCACACAGCCACACAAATTTATATGTTATAAAGTGACTGCTGAGAGTAAAAGACAGAAGTTTAAGAAGTAGGTTGATAGAAATGGAAATAAAAGGGACCAAATCAGCATCAGGATCAGAGCTGAAGCAGCGGCCATGCTGACGTGAGTGTTACTTGTATAGGGGTGCAGTGCAGGATTGCTCCCAGCTGCAGAGGTGAGAGGACAGAACCATGTCTATATCTGTATGCAAGGATAGATGGCATGTCTATATTGACAAACAGACAGGCCTTACTGGGTCCACGCCAGGCTAAAGCCCAGGAATAGGGATAAGTTCTCTGCCTCTTGGTCTTCGATGCACACATACCAGGTGATCAGGTGACAGGTCCCTTGAAGTCAATATGGATCATCCTAGATGTACATATTTTTATGGTTTTCACATGAGGTAATTATACCTTTTCCTTGGTTTGGTAGGTCCAGTGAGTTCTTATGCCTGCTTTTCTTTGGTATGATAGTAACAAGCTCACATGCCCTATATTCTCACGAATAAATTAACAGAATGGCATTCTGTCTACTCCTAGGAGTAAGTGATTTATCAGTGCTCTATGAGTGGTTCCAATTTTTTTTTCAAATGTCCGCCCAGGTGCATAGCTGTCCTCCACCCTTAAAATGGAGTCAAAAGAAGCTTTCAAAATAGTCTTTCAGAAAGGTACAATCTGAGAAACCACCATTTTATACAACATGAAGTAACTTGGAGCCGGGCACAACTGGCTTTTAGTGGTTCCTTATTAAGACAGTCTATTTGCCACCATCATGATGTGAGAAACACGGTGACATGGCATTCTACAAAGAACTACAGGAAGCAGGTGTGTGTGTGTGTGTGTGTGTGTTCGTGTGTTCGTGTGTGTGTGTGTGTGTGTGTGTGGTGTGTGTGTGTATGTGTGTGTTGTGTGTGTGTGTGTGTATGGGTGTGTATATGTGTGCATGTGTGTACGTGCATATGTATGTGTGTGCATGTGTGTATATGTATATATGTGTATGTATATGTGTGCATGTGTATGTATGTGTATATATGTGTGTGTATGTGTGTATGTGTGGTGTGTGTGTGTGTGTGTGTGTGTGTGTGTGTGTGTGTGTGTGTGTATTGGGGGAAGCAATTCTGATTTGTTTTTCATTTATAAATGACCTTTAATGTTCTATTGACAATCTCCACTATGGAAAACACAATGTGAAACATTAGTGGCAAGCAGGAATTTTTTTTTTTTCATTGATAAGAGCTTTTCATGGCTGACAACTCTGGTCCTATTATTCAACTAAGAGTAGGGATCCTGACTCTTCTTTCTCAGAGATTTTCCACTCAGAAATTTCCTCAGGCCATACATAACAAATTACCTTCATGCTTGCTCTACAATTTATCATTCCTGGTTCAGCACCTAGGATTTCAACACTGAATCTGGACTCGAGCTTTCTGCAACAAGTTTTTTAGCCAACTTACAAAATGGCCAGGGAAGCCCATCCTACTACATGTCCTACATGGACAGACATGTGTGAATCCAATTAACTCAAGTTTGACCCCTAACTATTGATCTCAGAGATCTTTCTGTACTTTTATACACTTAAAAGAGAATAGTTTGAATAAATTTTCATTTTATATGAATTATTTTCTTTTACTTATATGTTGCTTTTATTTAAAATCAGATAATGAAAAAATAAATAAATAAAGCAAGGCATTAAGGAATGTAGACAAAAGGAAAGAAAGAAGAAAGGGAAAGAAGAATAGAAAGATGGAGGAAAAGTTTTTCCATTAATTATGATTACTTCATAATTAAACTTGTGTTAGCAACAAAAACAATTATTGAATCAATAAAATTACATTTAATTGGAGAGGAAGAAATGGAATTAAAAAACTTCTTTTGAATTTAGAGGAAGGAAGGAATTAAGTCACAAGTGAAGGGTGTATAACTTATATGCAAGCTTTATGAATTTTTATATTTAAATGGGAAAAAAGATAATTTGTGTCCAAGTGTTGTAAAACTGGAATAAATGGATAAAAAGACTTTCTAGTGAATTTTTTTACAAATAATATAATTAATTTTATTAGTGGAGTTTTGAAATCTAAAACTTCCACAGTTCTAACTACCCTGGACAGAGTTATTCCACAGCTTGCACTTGAACTAGAAGGGCTCTGGAATGCTCCCTGTGTATTAATGGCGGTGGTTACCATTCAACATGATTTATATCCTTGAGTTTTTATTTTTTATTGCTAACTCTAAAATTTAATGACATGTAAACACACATTTACATTTGCTCTCTAAGGGATGCTATTATGTACAGAGATTGCCCTATTGGCACATTTTTTAAATGGTGGGTGTTTTTATCATTTAGAACATATAACATGTGATTGCTCACCATAATTTTCTGCAGACAGGCATTGCATTGACTAAACATGACCTTGTCTTGAATCTACATTTGATGGCCGCATTTGAAAGCTTATTTATTTATTTATTTCTGTTCAAAACTGTCCAAATGCTATTAAAATTGACTTATACCCAATGTAATTAGTGCTTCTGAATGTCATGGGTTTTCGAAGCAGATTTCAAAAGCTGTGTTTACATTCTTGATCTCATTGCCAAAAATTTGGGAGCAAGAAATCTCAAATACATTTCCAAATTGTAGTCATTAAAATGTTTCTGCTGTGGAGAAGCAAATTTTTGTTTCCATCTAGTGCAGTGGTTCTCAACCTTCCTAATGCTGTGGCCCTTTCTTACACATCATGTGGCGACCCCCAAGCATAAAATTATTCCATTGCTACTTCATAACTATAATTTTGCTACTGTTATGAATGGCAAATATCTTGATATGAGGATATCTGATATCTGATCCCCAAAGGGGTTGCAACCCACTGGGTGAGAACAGCTGATCTAGTACACGATTCACATATTAAAACCTTTCTTCTAGATATAAGCAAGAAGTTTATTTGCAGAGAAGGCATGGGTCCTTTCAGGAGAGGCTGCAGCTGATATAGTGGTGTTAGGGGTAGAGCAGGACAATGTCTTATTGCTTAGTAATGCCTTAGTCTTGCCTCCAACTTCAACCTTATCCACTTGTTAGCATCCAAAGAAACACTTGGGGCATTACTGGATCTCATTTTCCTTCTTCCAAGTGTAGCTACACTGAATACATCTCATTTTCTGCTGAGAGGTGGGGGAGAAGAAAAAAAACTACAAGTCATAACTTTTATTATGATTATAGAAGGGTACCACAGTGTGCTTGCGAAGGTCAGAGGACAAGGTATAAGAATCAATTTGAGTCTCTCCTTCCCCTTCCACTAGATGGGTCTGGTTCTCCAGACTTGAACTAAGTCATCAGGCTTAATATCAAGTGCCTTTACCAACTGAGCCATCTCATAGGCCATAATTTTGAAGGGTTTAATTGTAGCTAGAGTTTTCCTGCCTTGCTCACAGTCAGGATAAATCTCTGTCACCCGCCAGTCGCACAGCCACTCAGACCCAACCAAGTAAACACAGAAACTTATATTGCTTACAAACTGTATGGCCGTGGCAGGCTTCTTGCTAACTGTTCTTATAGCTTAAATTAATCCATTCCCATAAATCTATACCTTGCCATGTGGCTCATGGCTTGCTGGTGTCTTCATATGTTGCTTGTCATGGCGGTGGCTGGCAGTGACTCCTTCTGCCTTCCAGTTCTTTCTTTTCTCCTCTCTGTTAGTTCCGCCTATACTTCCTGCCTAGCCACTGGCCAATCAGTGTTTTATTTATTGACCAAGCAGAGTAACAGATTTGACATACAGACCATCCCACAGCAGTTTAATAGTACTAATTGTAACCAACCTGCCAGTGAATTGTGATTGCATAACTTAAGATCTAACACTAATATTAAGAGAAGAAATAGGAATATAAGTATAAACATAAGAAAGTTTTTCTTTTTCCTTACCTTCATTCGAAGTTATTTTTAAGAAATATCATAGAAATTCTTTTCACTCAAACTGTCTGGACCTTATGTTTTATTGCTGTTTGGCCCTGTGAATGTTACCCCTGTCTTTTTTGCTAGTCCTTTTGTTGAAAGTCCCTTGTTTAAGATGGCTTCATCTTGTTGGTGTGACCAATGTTCCCGCTATTTCAATGCATCTTTCAATGTACAAACAGAAAGAAATCTGAGAAAAATTTCGGTCAATTTCCATAGTATTATAGAGTCCATCTATCAGATATGATAATGAAAAATCAGCTGCAGCAATACATGCATTCACCTCAGTGAGCCATGAATTCTGTCTTTATATTAGCCCCCTCATAGGATTACATACTCCACTCTTCATTTCACATCTTGGAAGGCAAACTTAAAACACTAACCACTGTGATTCTTTCCTGGACCCCAACCAAAAGGCAGCATCAGGCACAAATGTTACTTCCTTATGAAGATGGAAGACTCTAGGACCCCATTGGTCTCTCATCCCTGAACTAGCAATTTCTTCAGGACCCTTATCACTACTGGAGGTTATACACTGACTTACTCAGATCTATGTGCTCTCCAGAAAGCTTCAGTGTGTTTGCACAGAGACTTTTCTGTTCATCTTATCATCAAAAAGACTTATAAAAATGCCTGCCATGCCAACATTATCTCACAAAACTTGCCCTAAATAGATCTTTCATAGCACAAACTGATTATTTACATATCAATTTCCTCATCTAAATAATTATTTTAGTGTAATGGAATGACATCAATATTGAAATCAACCTCTTTACTATCATGTTTAAATACACATTATCTTGAGGCTAGGGCTAGAGACAAGTTGGCAGAACATTCACATAAAATGTGCAAGGCCCTGGAGTTCATATCCAGTACTGTACTAAATAAATAAACGATTAAACATCTGCAGATCTTCATTTAGAATCTAAGATGTGCTGGAAACCATGAGCCAACTTCACTATAATTAGTAAAGTAGCCCTGTTTTCTGAGATCTCACTTGATTGAATATGTCATCATTATCTATACTTCAGGTGTAATAGGTATGATGTCATGGAGCTATTTTTACTTACTTTATTTGAAGATAAGTTGGTTTCAAGGGGTAGTTATGGTGGAGAGGTAAGGGTGAGACATGGACTGATTTTTATCAAACTGTGGGATCTTGCTTCTTAGGGTAATGAGTATCTTCAAAGGGATGACCTAACATGTAACAATCATAGTGGTGACTCCCTGAAGACCAGGGACAAATTCTCCAAGCTAGGAGACTTTGTGGAGAATTCAAGTGAGAACTCTAAATGCAACTGTGTCTAAATAACACATTTTCCTTTAAGAGTTTTCTTTTAGAAAGGTAGATACCCATTTTCCCTTCATAATCTTCTTGAATATTTGGGTGTTGCGTCATCTGCCAATTCCTCTCACCATGCTTGTGTTCCCTCGTGGTATGGAGGAACCTGGAACTGATCTGCTTGGTACAAAAATCTTCCAGAAAACTGTGCTTCATGCTTTTCAAACCTCATGCAGTATTTTAATGCTGCAAAAATAAAGCTGATAAAAATTTTAAAATCACCGACATTGAATCATTTTACAGCAAAAGCTGTATCTTTAGCTTAGGAATCCTAAGAAAAAAAAGCATTGTATTTAGACATGGGAATCTCTGTCAAAAAGAAACACAGAGGCAACAAGTTTAGACTCAGATGTACAGCAGTCTACCTTAAAGGATTCTCCCTCCCTTCCTTTCTCCCTTCATCCCTTTCTCCCACCCTCCTTCCCTCTGTTATCACTCAAGAACCTAATGGAATAAAGGCAACTGTCTTCCTTACTTCACAACCTCTGTACTTGCCTTTCATTCAGTTCAGTCTTCCATCCTCCCACACACTGCCTCTCAGTTGTAGATGACATAGTAAATGTCCCTTAACTGCTAATTCCAGACTTGTCTTTGTACTTGTGTTGACACACAGTGACACCAGTTGTAGGTGGGAATTGTCTGAAAGAATGTTTACTTAAGTTAGATTGCAAGCTCTGCCACTTTCCACCGTGACATTGGTCAAGTTATTCAACATTACTGTCCTTCAGTTCTCTCAGCAGCAAGACTGGGGAAATAAGAGTAACAAATTCACAGGAGCCTTATGAAGCTTAACAGAATAATGCGGCCTTTACACTGCTACTTGTTGTATCATATAAAACCAGTATGTGTAAATTATCACTCCTCTTGTTTTTATGGGTTCGCATTTGGTTTCATGTCCATTTTCTATTAACTGTGTGTTGTTACTAAGAAACACAGCTCAGTGAACCTCAGTACTATTGACTATGCAATGGTAAAGTCCATGCTTATATGGTTAACACTTGCAGAAAATAAGAGAACCTCCCTGGGTTTAGACACACTGGGGACTGTTGACCATCCATTGGGGTGAACTGGAGGTTGGGATCTGCTTGATGTCTCTCACTTTTTAGTGAGTTTAAACATACTGTGTTCTTATGGAACAGCAGAAGTATGAATGACAAGGATATTAACACAAGAGCATTCATCCCCAGAACTCACACATCATCAGCACATCCTCTCTCCAGGTCATACTGTATAACAGAATAGAGCCAAAAATACAGTACAGTTGTAAGACAGGAGAAAGCACACCACAGGGTTAAGGTTTTGAAGTCTGCCACATCGCCCACTATGCAGTGTCTTTCATTGAAAATGCTCTTATTTTAGGAAACCTGACACAGAGCAATTGATTGTGTCCCCTCTTCAAGTTGACGACATTCACATCTGTTTTGCCAGTCTATAGGGATGCCATAAAACAATAAAGGGTGCCCTGCCAATTTTAGGTTTCAGATAAATAACAAAAATTACTGTAGTAGAAGAACATCCAAATAAGCACAGGAAGTCTGATCAGTTATGTAAAATTCAAGTATAACCAGGCATCCCATAGTTCTGGTGCTAATGGTAGAGCTTCTCACAGTCTGACTTGTCTTCTTATATTCAGTTGTCTGACAAGTGAATGCCAATGTGTACCTGTGTGACAGGCAAGCCTCAGCATGTTTCATCAACAGATAATTCCTGTCGTACATGTAGCCTTCCTTCTTCTCCAGCTCCCTCCCTTCTCAGCCTGCTATCCACCCAGTGCTCCGAAACTGAAAAGACAAGTCATAACAATAATTAGCCATTTATCTGTCTCACCTCATTCACTGGCTACTAAATTATCTTTAATCTTGTGTTTAATGTTTTTTAAAGAGGCCATTTTCATCCTCACCCATTCTCCCTGTTCCCAGGTTCTTATTTTGTTATGTTCTTCTCAGCTGAGTTTTACTAACTCAATCTTCACTCATCTCCCATCGTAAGATGTTGCTCCTGTTGACTAAAGGTCAAACGCTTAAGCCAGACTGCTTAGATTCTAGTATGAACTTGACTGCTGTCCAGAGCATTAACACCCTTTGACTCTGGACAATTTATCTTCATTTCATTTTTTTTTTCTGCACATTGAAAATAGTACATCATAATGTAATTAGGATTAAAGGAACCTAAAACCTCCCCTGATACCATGAGCCATAAAGGATAAGCATAAATACACGGTATATCATCAGCTCCCTTTACACACACTTTCTTTTTTCCACAATCCATCTTACTACATAATGTAATATTTTTGAATCTTTCCTTCCCATTCAATTATGAGCTCCTTCACTGAAGCCTAAATTTACTCAGCCTTAATGATTCCAAATTGAAATTCATTTCAGACTCACACAGTTAAATGTCTCACTTCCTTACTCCCCCCATGGCTGTGATACTGGTTGGCTGTTAAACTTGATGTTCCCATCTTAGGAAGAATTTCCTTTATGCTGCATTTTCGTGTTGAAATGTTCACTGAAATACTTTATCAAAAAAGATTTAAGCAGCTCATATTAAATAGAAAATTGCTTGCTAGGCATATTGTAAAAGTATAATACAAGTATAATAAACTGTTAGGACCTTATTCCAAAAGTCATATATAGCATATGAAGAAGTCCACTCCCACACACTCTACAACAGGCCTCTTTCCTTTCCCTTTCCTTCAAGGCTTTACTCACTGATCTTTTTAAACATCGATTA
Source organism: Peromyscus leucopus (assembly GCF_004664715.2). Lineage (NCBI taxonomy): Eukaryota > Metazoa > Chordata > Mammalia > Rodentia > Cricetidae > Peromyscus > Peromyscus leucopus. Next base: position 9,789,941 of record NC_051073.1, read on the forward strand.
ATTGTGTTTGTTTGCACACACACACACACACACACACACACACACACACACGCCACAGTGTGCACTTGGAGGTCAGAGAACATCATGTGTGACAATTCTCCTTCCACTATGTGGGATTCTGGATCAACTTCATGTCATCAATTTTTTGCAGCCAGTACTTCTACCCACTGAGCCTCTTCAGTGATCTCAAGATAGAACTATTCAAACACTGAGGAAGTGGTTCACGGCCAGATCACCAAGCCACCTGAACTGCCTCCTTAGTTTACATTTATGTTAGAAGTAAAGAATGTAAGGAGAAACAGGATGTATCAGTTAGGGTTTCCGGTTAAAGAGTGCAAATCGTTGACACAGAAGGAACTTACTGAGAATGAGGACCTTCTAGGAAGTTGGGCTGACAAACTGCATGGGAGTCAGAGTTGTCAAGATGCCTGTAATGGCACGTAAGTCAATGAAACGGCAGGAGGATGAGGAGAAGGTGACTTTTGTCACTACTGCCATTGTTGCATCGTCTAGCTACCCCTGGAATAGGTTTTGTTAACGGTAGCAACAGACCCGAGGATCCATATCCTTTACTTGTGGAGACCTCGCCATGAGTCATTCTATCATTCCTGGGTCACTTTGTCCAATACCCAAGGTCAGGTGAGATACTTTATCAGCACAGTCTAATTCACACACTGAAGATACTACTACTGAGAGAAATGTAAGAAATTATTTCACTGTGCCATGGGAAGTGTATTATTCCTTCTTCCTAAATATGAACAGGGCAGAGGTACAGAGGTACCTAAAGACACAGGGAGAAATTATGTCAGTTACCCAATGCTGAGTAAGACTGAACCCACCTTTTCTTGATTACCAAATTCAGATCAGAATAGAAATAATATAAATATATACATGACCCTCTTAGCAAAGTGACCTGTTAACTATTTAAGGTCATTTGTCCATTTTGACCTCCCAAATAATTCCACCAGTTTAGTAAAGTGACAAAAATCCCTTGAATAAAATATTCCTCCAGTACTTAGGGTTAAGACCAATGTCTATGGTTAGAAACTAAATCCATTTCTCAAGAAATGAGGATTAGATTTCTATAAATTACTGTTCTCTACTATATAATAATCAGACACAAAAAAAAGGTAGTAAGGAAATGAAAGAGGAGAATAAAGTGAAGAGATTATTTGGACTCAGAGAGGCAGTGCTGACAGAGCCAGCTCACTCAGCAGCACAGTAAGAACAGTAGCCCCCAGGAGGTGTCATGTCGTAGTGACCTATCGAAGAAAGATGTGACAGCAGTGTGAGGCAGAAACCCAAAGGAACCAAGAAGTCTCCAAACAATAAACCATGTGTTCAACACTTGTGCCTCCAGCTTTTAGGTAATCTAAATGTGTGAAAGCAAAGAGAGTCGCAGAGTGTCTGCCTACCTCTCCTTCTTGTGGGGGAGTTTTCTAAATCAACGGTGCAGTAAACTGAGAAAACACAAGATCTGGGATTAGTTTACCTCTGTTCAAGTGCAACTTGTGCACGTCATAGATGGATGACCTTGAAGAAGCTTTTTCCTTCAGCAGCCTGCAACATCTAGAAAATGAATGTGATACTGGAACACGTGTCAGAGTGGTTGAGTTCAGTGAACGAATACATCTAAAGCCCCTGGTGTGTAATAACTTTTAATAAACACAGACTATACTTGCTATTATTTTTGCCAAGTTGGGGGATATGTCTATCTTAGCCACTCAGTTCAAGTGGTTAACCATTTAATGGATGTTGGTTTTGAATAATGATGAACAGACCACAATGTTTACATAAAATACCTTCTTATGGGGAATGTCAGCAGCCGCCACGTGTAATTACCGAACCAAAACAACCTTTTGAAATGCAGTTGGAGTATTACCTAATGTCCTGGAGTACATTTATGAGAATTTCAACCAGGATCAGATAAAAGTCAAGGCTTTGAGGATGGAAAAATTACCTCTAATGGGCACAAAGGTGATTAAAGGTACACTAAATTAAAATGTGTTAATATACAAGAGGCCTCCCTTATTGGGAACAGAGAATATTAAAGGGCTCGGGGGGCTCCAGTGCTTTTGAGATGTAAAGACTTCAGGCTTTACCAGCCCCACTTCTGAGGCTTTGTAAATTCACTGTGCAGAGTGTGTAACAGGTAACACAGCTTTTACTACCCAGCAGAATTCATGTCTCTATGGACAGTCAGCTTCCTTGGAAGCTTTGGAGGGACAGTGACTGAAGTCACCATTCTCGTTTCACTTGTTGGGATGAGACTTAGAGAAAACTGGCTAGAAACCCATATTTGCTCTCAGTCTTGTCCCAGGAGGTATATAGTCTCAGAAATCATTTCAATATCCAAATAAAATATTTTTAGACTGCATTTACTGAATGAATATCCTCCTGGTCCTGTCACTGTTTAGAATATTTACAGCCTGGATCTTTGAAACTTGACATTTATTTTCTCCAACTGTTTTGCTTGGCTATTTTAAAATTTGAAGTTACTCTTTGATAGTTTTATATGTATTCATAATTCATACTGACCATTCTTACTCTCCACCCACTCATATCTCCGTATTACCCTTGTCCATATCCCTTGCTCCCCCAAATCTCTCTCACACATTCATGTCAGGTTTTTTTTTTTTTTGTGATTCACTGAGTTTATCCAGGGATGCCTGTTGTGACTGCTGGATTGGAGCTAGTCTTTGAGCTTCCCCGCCATGGTGGGTCAGTCAGTGATGAGTATAGAAATAACCCGAAATCTGTTAGCAGCTGAAAGTTCAGTGGTGAAATGTAGGCTCCAGTGAATGTCTCTTCTTGCCACTGGTGATTATTAACAGGGCCAGTCTTGCATGGGTCCAGTAAAGACAACAATTGTCAGGAATGGTTGCAATGGTTGTATTGAATCTATAAGTTAACATTTTGCCACCCTGTAACCTACAGTGAGTGTTTGTTATGGTTGTTTTTGTTCTGTGATAAGAGTAAGTAGTTTCTTACTGGTTTAGTTTTTGTTATCATTGTTGTTCCAGGTGGTAATACCTATAAAACACCAAACAACAATATTGAAGCCCCAAAGTCAAAGTTATAATTAATAACGAATAGCAGCATTTCAGAACTAATTTTGAATGTATGAAAGAAACTGCTTTATCAATCCAAGTAAATGATTCATTGTATTGATGTTGTACCATGAACAGCAATATTGTTATTTATGTTTAAATTTTCTCCTGTATTTTGTTGTATGAAAAATTCAATATATAGCAAAACAATGATACTCTTATTTTCATTTCAAAAGACTTAGATGAAGATAGAACTTAATCTCAGGAAAAGGTTCATAGTACGATGGTCTAGCTTGAGTTGTCTCACAGCCTGTTTGGCCCTTGTGTTGTTCTAGTTCTCCGACTTGAAGAATCACTCTCATTCTGCAATTATTTCCCATGGTGATCATGCTTCTGAAGTCACTTACTAAGCTTTGCTAAGTCTTGTCCCATTTTTCATTCATAACTTTCATGACAGTATTGTTCATCTCGGTGTATTTTTGCTTTGAATCTAGTTACTGTAGTTTTAATAAAGGATGACTTCTGAGAATGCTGTTCCTCAGTATTGATTGGGTCTTCTGAATCATCAGTTATTTTTGTATTGTTTTTAATAAGAAATGGTGTTTCCATAGAAACCTGATTGTAATGGCTGAGTAGATTATTTTCCCTCAAAGAACAGTTAAGTAATCTTTGTAACGCTTGACAAAAATATATCTCTTTCTTCATTTTAGAAACATCAACAAACAGTCCAATGTCATTAGTGGTAACTTTATTTTTGGACTTGTGACTTGCTACAACTTATTCCAAAAAAAAAAAAAAACACAGTGTGGACATCATAGGTCAATCACATACCCATGTCACACTTAGTTTCTGTGGTTGATCAAGCTTATACCCTGCCTCTGTGAAATATGCGAACTCAACAAGCTCCATGTCCAAAATACCTTTTATGCAGTAGCCCTGCTTTTACTGTCACTGATGAAAACTCTTTCTAAATATTTGCATTATATTTAAAGAATATAACTCCAGTTAGATAAGACAAGTGGCTGAGTGCCTCCATACCTTTTATTTCTTACCCTATTGTTGCTATCTACGGCCGGTTTATTTTATAGAATATTCTGTGATGAGGATTGACTGTCAGTAGTATTTATATAGCTATCTGATAGGTGAATTATAAGTAAATAGGGAAAATGCTACAACTTTATAACAAATATGATGTCTCCAGGCTCACTTAAAACCCAGAACCTGGGGTTGGGGCTATAGCTCAGTGGTAGAGCACTTGCCTAGCAAGCACAAGGCCCTGGGTTCGGTCCTCAGCTCTGGGGGAAAAAAAACAGAACCATAAAAATCACAATTACTCAGTAGTCCCTAGAGATTCCAGTGGGTGTTTTCATTCAAGGCTTGAAAAACCCTTGGAACTTCACTTTTAAGACATTTTTTTACATACCAATATTAATTTTTCTGGGTCTAGGTTACCTCACTCAGGATAATTTTTTCTAGTTCCATACATTTGACTGCATTTTTTATTATGTTATTTTTAACAGCTGAGTAATACTCCGTTGTGTAAATGTACCACATTTACTTTATCCATTCTTTGGTGGAGAGAAATATAGGTTGTTTCCAACAGTTTCTGGCTATTATGAATAAAACCTCAATGAAAATAGTTGAGCCATTGTCCTTGTGGTAGGGAGGAGCATCCTTTGGTTATATGCCAAAGAGTGATATAGCTGTGTCTTAAGGAAGATCTATTTCCAGTTTTCTAAGGAACTGCTATTCTGATTTCCATAGTGGCTGTACAAGTTTGCACTCCCACCAGCAGTGGAGGAGTGTTCTCCTTACTCCACATCCTTGACAGCATGAGTTGTCATTTGTTTTATTGATCTTGCTATTCTGATGGGTGTAAGATGGAATCTCAAAGTAGTTTTGATTTGCATTTCCCTGATGCTAAGGATTTTGAACATTTCTTTAATTCTCAGCCATCTGTAATTTCTCTATTGAGAATTCTCTGTTTATATCTCTACCCCATTTAAAAAATAGGATTGCTTGGTTTTTTTGAAACCTAGTTTCTTGAGTTCTTTAATATATTTTGGATCTTAGACCTCTATCAGATGTGGAGCTGGTAATGATCTCTTCCCATTCTGTAGGCTGCTGCTTTGTGCCTTTTGACTTACAGATACTTTCACGAGATCTCATTTATTAATTGGTAATCGTAGTGCCTGGTGATTGGTGTTTTGTTCAGAAAGTTGTCTCCTGTACCAATGTGTTCAGGGCTATTCCCTACTTTCTCATCTATCAAGTTCAGTGTGTCTGTTTTTATATTGAGGTCTTTGATCCATTTGGACATGAGTTTTGGGCATGGTGATAAATATGGGTCTATTTGCATTCTTCTGGGAGCAGATGTGTCTTTGACTCTGCCTACTCTTAGTACTCTTTTCATCCCTTTGGTTGCCCTTTTCCAGACTAGATGTGAGGGTTTATACTTTGTTTTATTGTATTGTGTTTTGTCATATTTGACTGTTGTCTCTTGAAGGCTTGCTCTTTTCTGAAGAGAAAAGGGGGGGAGTGGATCTGGGAAACAGGAGAGGTAGTAGCAGTGTACTGTATGAGAGAGAATAATCTATTCTAAATTTTAAAAATAAACTTATTTTCTTTAGTGAATTCATCTTTATTACTAAAATTAAAAACAAGTGAATATATTCATTTTGATGGATTTTGGAACTATAATTTAGTCTATCCAGACTCAAGCACCTAGAATCTGAATAAACCTTCAAATCATCAACTCTAGTTTTTGAATCCTATTTCATTCTCATTATGTATAATTTAGGTCCCTACCACAGATTTTTGTCCAAATTCACATTAGTTCTAAATGCTTTATTAAACACTATTCCTACTCAAACAAAAAATCCCTTTCTAGCTTGTATACCCGTCTTTCTAAATATTTCTTATATTGTAACTTCTAATTAGTAAAGGGTGATAGAAGAAGGCACCAAATCTATGAAGCATTTTTCAACAAATTACACAGAATTTGAGTGCTATGAATATCCTCTACTGTAAATTTTATCAGGGGTCTGTGCATGAACAAATGATATGGGTACTTATGCACAAATTTGAACTTTTTCTAAATGTAAACTTTTCCCTTGTGTGGTGGTATGAATAGGTATGTGGTCTTGTTGGAGTCGGTGTGGCCCATAGGGAGTGGCACTATTAGGAGATGTAGCCTTGCTGGAGTAGGCGTGGCCTTGTTGGAAGTGTGTCCATGTGGAGGTGGGCTTTGAGGTTTCATGTATGCTTAAGTCGTGCCCAGGTGACAGTTTACTTCTGGGTGCCTGAGGATCAAGATATACAACTCTCAGCTCCTTCTCCATCACTGTGTCTGCCTTCATGCTGTCATGCTTCTCACCATAAGAATGGACTAAACCTCTGAAACTGTAAGGCAGCCCCAATTAAAGGTTTTCCTTTACAAAAGTTGTTGTGGATGGTGTCTCTTCACAGCAATAGAAATGCTAACTAAGACAAGTTGCAAGACACTTAGTGAGTGAGTATTAGTCTTTGTTTGCACTAGCACTGAATTAGAAGACTATATTGCAGCTTGTGAGATTTTAAAGAACCTGACCTAAAAGAAAATTGCTCCTTATAAGAGATGACCAAGCATTAAATTTGACGGTTCCAGCTTAAATGTTCATTGGCCTCTGCCACTAAAACTTGAAAACAGTTTTAGACACATCCCCTCCTTTTGTGGATTGCTGTGTTTCCAAAGGAAGACAATTGGATTCAAATATGAAATGCAGAGAAAATAGAAGAAATATTTGGTAATTGCTCTCTCTTTTGTGGCACAGTATCCTAGTGTAGGGAGCTGTAACATTTGCCATGCACATCTGATTGTTCATGGGGGGTTAGTAACCAAGTTTAACTTTATCTGGAGTTAAGAAACCAGCACCTGATAAATCAAATAAACCCCTGCTCATTCTAGCAATACTCTTTTCAACTTCAAAGTACCAAGGCCAGGGCTGTGGAATGTGTAGTCATTCCTAAACACAGGTAAATTGTGTATAGTTGTGTTAGTTCTTATTTGATATGAGAACTTCTTTGCTTTTCTACTTCTATTCTGAGTGAAAGGTACCAAATTTTGTCAATGACTTCATTAAATCTTGGTCTTACAACCTAAGAGTACTATAAAGGAAGATAGTTTCACAGAGTATCAGAAACATGACATATTAGTAAGTATATTATGTCTCTCCAATTGGTACACTTAGGAAAGCAAGTGTTATGTATACTCAAATACTTACATCCATCATTTATTCACTTCCTAGTTTAAGGCAGACTTGAGAACCTTACAAAAATCTCAAAAGCCGAATTATCTGCTGTGCAAGGATATTGACACTGAGTCAGAGAGTTTAAACAAGATCCCAAAGTGAGTTAGTGGTAAAGCTGAGATTTCAGTTTCAATTTCCAGTCTCTCTAGGTTCTTCCTGTTGTAGACCGGAAGCAAGCCTCATCTGTGAGACTGGGTTTACACTGTGTGCTGACAGCAAACGGAGTCATGAAGATTGAGTATAAGTTGATAAGACTCCACTTAGAGTTGCAGAATCCAGAATAGCTACAGAATGTGGATAGCACATACATATGGAAAGCATGGTTCTCATATCAGCAAGCTGTAAGGAAGTCCCTTCAGTATTTCTTTCAATATGTCTAGCATAAGAAGTTTCTGGTTGTGGCTATTTAACAAGACTCAGAATTCTAAGTAGGAAATGAACATAAAGATCACTCTTTATCGGAAAACTTGTTGTGTTCGTGTCTACAGCAGAGAACAAATATGATAATAGCAACTGAGTAAGCAATGGCTGTCATTTACCTTTTATGTATTTTTACATTTATCTGTGAATGTGTGTGTGTGTGGGGGGGTCCCTTTTTCCATGTGGATCTCCAGGACTGAAATCAGGTCATTAGCCTGGGCAGCAAGTGTTCTGTCTGCTATACCATTGTGCTGATCCTCACTCATGCTTTTGTGTGCCTGTATCACTCATGGAATATTACCTTGCCTCAAATCCCAAGTGACACCTTTTAAATATGGTGAATTTTGTAGTAATGTCTCAGAGGAATAAAGCATTTCATTGCAGGTAGACTGTGTGTTTGGAAAGAGAACATTTTTAAAGGCTATCTAGGAGAAAGGTGTATCTGGAAGTAAGGGGGAAATGGCCTTACCTTCACATAATCTCTCCCCTAATGTCCAGTACTATCTAACACATACTAGCCATGGACACACTAGGGGAAGGTAGAATGTTTAGGAAGGAAGGCAACTTACAAACTGTTAAAGAGAGTAATACTTGAATTTTCAAACATTCATGGCTATGGTAAAAGATGGATAATTTCTTTTCAATTCAAAGGTCTGTATAAATTCTAGGCAGAGCTGTGTTTAGTAGCGTCTGTTGAAAGGTCATGAGTTGCAGTTACAATTTCTGAACACGAGGGGGCAGGTTACAATTGTTCCCAGTCTTAAAAAATCAATGTCTCACCATTTACTTTGTGGCTGGTTTTCCAAACTGTTTCCGTCTCTCTTTATATTATTCTGGAGCTCAAGACTTGAAATCATTTGGGAATTTGCACTTTAAGGTTCATTTATAGGGACACTGAGAGCCATTTTAAGACTGAAATAAAATTTGTCCAACTTTGTATTCACCACATCTAAGCCTCAACTCTGTTCTTTGAAGCCTGACAGTTCTGCTGTCATAGAGACGGCTGGCTATAGATTAGGCTGGGCAGGACCTAGTTTTCCCAGACTTACATCTCCCTGTGAGTGTGCTCTAGTTTTATCTCTAAGAACAATTCCCATTAAAATCAGACGGATCAGAAGCAACTATAGGAGCATGGGAAAAAGAGTCTTAGCATCCTGTTCATTTGGTCCATCCAAACCATTCAGTTTTTTAAAATGTTTTCCTTTAGTTACTAAAGCATGTAGCAATTTTGCAACTACTGTAGCGTACACCTTGGTGTCAAGAGGACACATTGTAGCATTTCTGCCTTAACAAAAAGGCAAAGAAATGAACACCTAGCAATGTTAGACAACATGACACACACAGACTGAGCGCAAGGAAACCTAGTCCTGTTCATTCTTGAGGAATCGTGCCAGTTTTAGTGCGTGGCAGCAATATCCCATGGGAAGGAACTCGTCAGCAAGTTGTCTTTTGACGCTTGAACTTGAAGGAAACAGAGGTTGTGGTCTCGATCGTAGAATTCACGTCCTGTGATAAGCCTTAAAGAGCCCAGGCACTGTAAAACTAGTACTTCACACAGGTCTGACAACATCAAGAACAGCAGCGGATGGAGCCTCTCAGGTGTGTCATAAGTCATCCCCTGTTTACATCCTGGAACGGCCATTGCTGGCAATCACCTCTGCACACGGGGGTCAAGAAGAACACTCACCTCCTATTAAAGTCAATGCAAACTACAAAGTAATGCTTGGTGGCTCTGTTGTGGTTTATTTCTCAAGAGGCTCCAGTAATTACAAGCGAAAGAAAAAAATCCAGGACTGTTCTCACGTTAGAAGGTTTTTGAAAGAAATATATTCATTCACAGAGTTGCTTAGCAATGTAATTTTCATAGGGGAAATATTGCAGACTCTTAGAAAGTCGCCTTATTATATGTGCCACGTCTACATTCCTTCGTTACAGGATAAAGAACCGACAGAGGTTACAGATGCTTTTAGCACCACTACAAATGCTAAACTAGTTAATATCAATGATTAAATTCCAATATTATGTAAATGTTACATTAAGAAATAAAGACAGACACTTCCTCTTGGCATTGTTTGTCAAAAGACTGAGCCTAAATTTGAATTCCCTACTTCAATCCCTGTGTCTTCCACCTGTCTCAAGTCTGTGGTTACTAGCCTGTCCTGTAGTCTGTCTGCAGTCTTTTTGTCTGTCATCCCTGTTGCCTATCTGACCTGTTTATGTGCTGTGTGGTGTGTCTTTTGTGCCCATGCCTGTGTTTCTCCCTAACAAAGGGCTTGCTCTGCATATATTGAACAAAGGTATAAAAATTCCTCACAGAAATCTTTAATGGAGTTCTAAAGGACATGAACTTACTTTGTTGGCCCAGAAAAAGCACTCAAAATGTGGATGGTCGAGGTTATCAACTTACATCCACATGTTACTTTCAACATTTATGGGATATTTGTTTTGTTTAAGGTTGCTTTCAAACTGATGGGTGTTTTTAGTAAATGGTTACCACAACACACACAGGCACATGTGGAGAGACAGAGAGAGAGACAGACAGAGATAGAGACAGAGAGACAGAGACAGACAGAGAGAGGTGGGGCGCTCAGGAGCTCATTCTGGGTCTGGTCAGGGACACGGAAGAGTACATGATGTAAGATTAAACTTGACTTAGGTTGTGAAGCTGATTACATGGGAAATCCAAATTGTAGTGGTGTTGGTTACATTGTTTTCTTAAAGGCAGGTTAAACATAACCAGGCTGATTATACAGCAGGAGAGCAGTCTAAATACACAGTCTTAAATGATCTCAAGGCATATTAATAACTTGTCCTCAAGGTTCAGCAAAAGTTCAGGCTCTTTGAAGTCAAAAGAGATTTTAACAAAAATGTATTACCACATAATATTGATCTATTTTTTGCAATAATTCATACTTTATTGAATACCTGTTACAAACTAAACATGTATACCTAATGGAATATCATTCCTTCTCTAGATATTTTTTATCTTAATTTCTTTGTTCCTAGCTTTTCTTTCAATTCTTAAACTTTTTCTTTGTTCTTGAGAAATTCATACACATATACAATGAAATATAGTCACACCCCCAGTTTTCCCTCTAACTCCAATATATCCCTCTCAAAGCATCCCAATACCAATTTTATATTCTTTTCAGAGTCATTCACTAAGTCCAGTAAGTGAAATATTTACCTCATCCATTTTCTTGTCTGTTAATGCCTGTAAAGGTAGAGAGAAGTTTTTGGTAGCCCAGGCTGGCCTCGAACTCACAGAGATCCGCCTGGCTCTGCCTCCCGAGTGCTGGGATTAAAGGCGTGCGCCACCAACGCCCGGCTCAAGGTAGAGAAAAGTTTGAGACGCCAGGGCTCACTGTCTGAATGTTAACCAGGGGTCTTTCTCCGATTGTAGTAAGCGCTGTGTAATAAAGTTTAATGGAATACTTGGCAAATAACAAAAATAATTACGGATTATATACCGTATTGATTTTTAAAAATATAATCTGTCAGAAGCAGAGTTTCCAATTTATTGAAGTTCATTCTCCAACTTTAGTAAACAGACACGCAAGAGCACCTGTGATTCCAAGAGGAATCTGGTTATCTTTGTGACACTCTTCTGAAACAGAGAACTGCTTCCCAGACATTCGGTGAAGAGCAACTCTGGACCACATTTCAACATCTTGGCTGGAAAGTATCACTGCCCATTAGCCACACTTTGGTGGTGGTCTCTCTGTCTAACTGCCTTTCAGGGAGGTTCCCCTCCCCTGTGGAACGCAACGCTTGGCTTCTTTCCAGTGTATCTCTTATATGTGACCCCAGTGAAGTGGAGGGTCGGTGAGGCTCGAGTGGAGTTAGTTCTGGAATATTCTCCGTGGACAATCATCGGTTGCCTTCTCACTGGTTTGGCTCACAGATTGCAATAACAGATTTTTAGGAAGTGAGTATTTGCCACTCCTGGAGTGTGTCTGTTTTGTTTCCGGTCTCAGGTAGGTTGGCGACAAACATTATAGAGATGTGTACTTGAAGATGACTCCCCAGTGGGTACCCAATTGGATAATGTCTCTCCCTCTGTCCCATAATCAGTTCAGCAGTTTGTGGTCAGGCCCCTGAGACCCTTCACCGTCCACAGGAGACTGCCCGTGAGTTCGTGGCTGCCATGACTGTGTCATTATTAGAAGGTGTTCTGCAGCCCTTCTCCCTAATTTCTGCCTCTTACAGTCTTTCTTTCTCCTCTGCCTCAATGGTCCCACAGCAACTAGTATAAATATCTCATCTTGTATCATGTGTAGCCATGGGTCTCTGAATTCACCTCATTTCAACACAGAGACTTCTCTAGTTAAAGCCAAGTGTAGCCTTTTCCTGTGGGTATAAACAAAGATACTTTGAAGGTGGTTTGATGTAATGTCAATTTTGCTGACCAACAGTGACCTCCTCCCCACAGTGCCCAGGATGCTCCTGGGTAAACTCTGTGGGACACAAGGCAAAAGAAATAGGCAGCAATGTGGGGGAAAGATCTGCAGGGAAGAAGACAGGGAGCTGACAGAGGTGAGAGAGAAGAACCAAAAGGCAAGATATGCAAATCTGGAATTGTCCAAAAATCAAATTTGTAACAAAAAGGATCAATAGCAGAAATAAAAACAGAGGTGTTTAAAAGTATACTCAAAACTGGTGATTTGGACTCAGTAAGGAAATTTCAACGTAGTTTAAACATAATCCTAAGGCTTATCAATTTTACTGTCAACTTTATCAGTTTTCTATCCTTAAGTGTGTCATTTCTTTTTTTTCTTTCTTTCTGTCTTTATGTGGATACACTGTTTCTAGCCAGATCACAAAGTCAAGCTGTAACAAGAGACAGGGAGTTATACCAGTAAGTCAACAGGAGCCAGACCAGGAACTTGGTACAAAGTGTTTCCAGGGGCTTTTAAGTTGTGCTTTTGCCCACGGAGATTCAAAGAACCAAGCATCTAGTCAGCAGAAACCATTTTCTTTCACCGTTACTGGCCCAGTCCTGTTTCAGCAACACATATTGATGCAAAACGTGACTCTTACCCCAGAATGAGAGAATGTATTATAGTGTATTGTGTGTTACTACAAAGCAGAAACACGGATTCTTTTTTGTCCTAAATACCATGTTCAAGACTGACATCAATTTCACAAAGTCTTATTGCAACAGAATAAAGACAGTGATAAATCAAGACATTTTTTTCAAAAACACAGATGAGTAAGTATATCCAAAATCTCTGTTACCAGTCTCTGTGAAAGGCCTCAGATTCTGTTAGAGGACACCCTTCGTGTTATAGTTGTTGGAAATTAAGGGATCTGTTAATGTACTTCAAAAAGACCTAATGGTCATAAGGATGTAAGGTCATACATATAAATAGACAATGAATCAAGGCAGCTAAAGATAGCCATAGATGATTTGCTATCAGGCTCTAGATCTGTAATATCCAACCTCTCCACAGTCATTGAAATTCTAATCATCTAGTCAGCCTTTGAAAAATCTTTAACATAGGGTTTAAGAACTTTTGTTCGTACATAGCCCACTCAGGAATTATTTTCACATGAGATATATGGAGAGAGAGAAAAAAGATATAAGAGAAGGCAAAAGAAATGTATGGAGTAAAGATTAGTCAACATTAAATATGGGATATTCTTAGAAGAAGAGTCAAGGTTTCATGTGCAAACTTTTAAATTGTCTGACAGATCAATAGTAACAAATGGAAATGTACATATTCACATTGTGGGAGAGAATACAGAGATTATATGGGAGAAAGCAGAATTCTTCTTTGTCAAGTATTCCTGTGCTTGAGGATTGCAGAAAGACAGAACGTATCTAATATGAGGTCAGCACACATCAATAGCTTCACAAGACATTCACGGGAAGATGCAGGGTAGAGGAATGATCCAGTTTAAAGTAAGTAAGTAAGTGAAAATCTGAGAAGAAATAGTGGGGTTTGATTTTTAGGATGGCAACGGTGAGGTCGAGCCAAGACTTTCATTGTAGTGGAGGTGATGATGGCTCATGTGGGTGAGTGGACAGTAAGTAGAGTTTACCAGTCTATATCTACAAGAATCACAGGGTAAAGATGGGATGGAGATAACTGAAGGGATGGAGAGAATTTGCAGATTTACACAAGCACTTTCTGGTTTGATGAGAACCATTCATTATTCGTTCATATAGCACATATGAATTTGACATTGGATCTTTTTTTTGTTAAAAACTAATGGGTGCTACTGTGAAGTTTTCTTTAAATTTTCAACTTTATGGCTTTTTATGACTCACTGTTTTGTAGAATAAGGGGTAAGGTATTCTGGGTTCATCTACGCTACATCCAATTAAGGAGATCTGGGAAGATTTTTTTTTCTTAAATAATGAGGAGAGAGTTTGGAGGCGCAGAAGGTGATTTCTCAACTTACTAAGTTAAAATTAGAGATTTTTTCCTCTGGAGACTAAGTATAGTTTTAGGATATCTAAAAAATGGAGAGGAATATTGTATAAGTATCATTAAACAGCCCTGATTTGCAGGATAAGCTCTGCTGTTTCTTGATAATGGTTTTTAAGTATTTCCAGTCAAGTACATTTCTACTGATAATCTGGACCTAGGGCAGTGCTGAGCTTAATTGCTTTTATGAAACCAACAACAAATGAGATTGAAGATTTATGAGAAACCACTGTATTGATAATTTTCTTCTTCCCTTTGTAAGTATGTTGAATGATTCAAGCATGAAGCCTTTTTTTTGAACATATAATTTGTCTTTGATTAGAACCCACTAATGAATCTTTAGAGGTCTTATTAACCATAGACAGTATGCTTGGTGCTATGAGGAAAATGACATTATATAGAATATGGTCTCTGTTTAAAGGAAAAACAAAAAAAATAGATGATTTTTAAAAACCTGCAAAACCAGCTTCTAAAATGGTTAATAAAATGATTCCTAATGATCATCTGCTATACTCATATATTGATGCCTAGCCCAACTGTCATCAGAGAGGCTTCATCCAACAACTAATGGAAACAGATGCAGGAACCCAAAGTCAAATATTAGGCAGAGCTCAGGGAATCCTGCAGAAGAGGGCCATAAGGGTTGTGGGAGAGGGTGGCTTCCTGTGCACCACACAAAACTCCACAGAACCAACTGACCTGGGCTCCAAGCTCACAGAATCTGAACCAACAACCAGGGAGCCTGCATGGGACCTGGACCTTAGCACATATGTTACAGTTGTGCAGCTTGGCTTTCTTGTGAGACTCCTAACAGTGCGAGCAGGGGTTATTTCTGACTCCCTTGCCTGTTTTTGGGACTCATTCCTCCCACCAGATTGCTTCATCCAGCCTTAATAGAAGAGGAGGTTCCTAGCCTTTCTGTAAGTTGATATACCAATGCTGGATGATATGCATGGGAGGCCTGCCCTTTTCTGAAGAGAAACAGACTAGAAAGAGATGAGGGGATGGAGGGACTTGGAGGAGAGGAGGGAGGAGCAACGTTGGTTGGGTTGTAAAACAAACAAAAACAAACAAATAAATATTGTGTACCCTAATAAAATTTGCCTGAAGATCAGAGAACAGAGCAAGCCATTAAACACAGAGCCAGGCGGTGGTGGCACACACCTTTAATCCCAGCACTTGGGAATTACATGCCTTTAATCCCCACACTTGAGATCTCATACCTTTGCTTGGGAAGCACACACACCTTTAATCCCAGCCCTAGAGAGGTTGAGACAGGAAGTGACATGGCAGGACAGAGAAAGGTATATAAGGCATGAGGAGACAGGAATGTCCCTTTCAGCTAGAGGCTTTTTCAGGCTGAGGAGTCGGTGAGGTAAGAGGCGTGGGCTGTGGCTTGTTCCTTTGTCCCTCTGACCTTTCAGCATTCATACCAATATCTGGTTCTGGGTTTTTGTTGTTATTGTTGTTGTTGTTGTTATTGTTGTTGTTGTTGTTGGTTTTTGAGACAGGGTTTCTCTGTGTAGCTTTGTGCCTTTCCTGGATCTCGCTCTGTAGACCAGGCTGGCCTCGAACTCACAAAGATCCACCTGCCAATGCCTCCTGAGTGCTGGGATTAAAGGTTCTGGGTTTTTTATTAAAAGACCTATTAGAATTCAGGTTACAATAAATAAATAAATAAAAACAAAAAAAGCACACATACACACACACACAAAGAAGCAAGTGATATTTTTAACTCTATTAAAGCAAAATAAAACACTGCCACCACCATTGCCACCACTGCTGCTGCTGAGGCCACCACCCCCTGTCAAGGCAATATGGAATTAAAACAGTATATATAGACATATATGTGTACATATACATTATGTGTGAATGTATATACATGTAAGCATGGATGTGTACTTTGCCTGTTACATGTCTGTAACATAATTTAAGAGTACCAACAACCTGTGAACAAAAGACACTTAATGCAAAGCCAAGTTTGTTCTCTTATCTGGACTAGTCAATCCTAGTCATTTTATGTAATGGGTAGCTGTTCCAGCTTTGACCCGGAAGTGCTACCCCTAGTGAGGCTTCTGGTAACTGCCATGCCTACCTATGACCTGCCCCTGGGTCAGGGTGAAGATGGGAGCCCTTAAGAACCATGATCATTATGTGCTCGCCCTCTTGGTTCCTATGGATCCTCTTATGATCCTGGATGCTGGATGGTAGACTGAGCAGAGTTCTCCAAAGAACCCTGCTGGACTGCACCTCAACTCTGCCAGATCCTTTAATAACCTATCCCTTTAATTTTAAAATGAACGCTGTGTTATTATTTCCATACTTAGATTGTTGAGTATAGATATTATGTGTACTTAGCTTGGGCCTTGCTACAATATCTCTGTTCTACATCACTTGTACATCCAGAAATTTCCTACATTGTATAAGTGTCTATTCATTTACTCATTTATGAATTTAGAAAATAGTTTCAGAGGACAGATTTGAACCATTTGTAGGCAGACACTGAGTTACAGCAATGAAATAAGGAAACCCTTAGGGGGATTTATTTTTGTTCACATTGCCCTGGATATTCTCTGCTGTTGTAGGGTCAGGCTGCTTATTTGTTTTAGCAAGTCACTGAAAAAAAAAATCTGCCCAAGCTCTTCACTTTGAATTATGATGCTATGGATTTTTTCAAGAGTTTGTTTTGTTTCCAATTAAAATTTAGTAGCGTATAGGGTGAAAGGTCAGGTTGAAATGCCACAGATAAGAAGGGGCCAGGGATATGGCATGGCTTTCCCAGGGTCAAACCTGTTACCCAAGTCAGCAACTCTATGTCCTAAAATCAGCACTGGGGAACACCTTTGGCTTCTATTGATCTGCTGTCAAGATGGAGGAAGCCACTGGGAAGTAAGTTCTCCTGCCCATTTCATGACCCTGTGCTCTGTGTTCCTGACACATAATGGTTAAAAGATGTGGACTGACAGACCGTTTGATGTACAAGTTCTTTCTGACTCACTCATTCTATGGTTCTATGTACATATCCACCATTTTCCTAATTAGACTCCTAGGATCTTAATGGCCAGAACTGAGGGCTTTTAATTATTTTGTCTTCTCTCAGTCCCTTTGAATGTATGCAATGCTTTAAAGATACTTAAGGAAGTCGAGTGGCAATTAGCTTAAATTACAGTGATATCTAATTATATTATTAGAATATTTGAAGGCCTACTTTTATGGTATGCACTCCTCTGTCTCATGTCATAGTACATATTCTACCATATTTTCTGCCTAACACTATATTATACAATTTCTTTGAACATGTGAAATACAGTTTTATACATTAAAGGTATTTTGTTTTCTGACATGTGCTCAGGATTTCCTCATTACTAACTCACATAAAACTCAGATAAATACAAACATACCTGACTTCTTTCTGTTAGTGATATAAACAAGGTAAATTAATTTCAGCATTATTTGTAGCTACCACACTCACTGAGAGGACACGTATTCCACCTCAGACAAAGGAAAATTCACCAAAACAAAGTATTTGATATTTGATCTGAAAGCCACTCTTCTGAAAACTTCCCTCAAATCTATGTGCAAATTCCTCTCTCTGTTTCGCCTTCCTCTCTAAGCAGCTCACTCTTCTTTTGTCAATAACTTCTGCAGTTGCTATCAGTTCCTCAGTGGCTGCCAACATCCTTTCATCAAGGTAGCTGACTGGAATTATGATTCCTATCTCCCTCTCCCATCCCTGACAGAGACATCAGATCTCAAGGCACTAACATCAGTGACTCCTATGCAGGAGACAGAGAATTCCTATAGTCTCCCACCTTTAAGTTCCTGTGAGAATTGTTGCATCATACCCCTGCAGAGGTACTGGCCACATTACTTCTGATTCATGATCATGCCAGGTCAACCGATACATTTGAGGAAATTCCAGTCAATGTCCTGGTACTTATATAGGAAATTTGTTACTAAATTTACTAACTGCCAACTTTCCATTACAAAGATATCATGCAATATTTTGGGGAAAATTGTATATTTACTGTCTAATTCCTTTCACAAGATCATGAGAATTAAGTATCAAGTAAATCACAAAGCATTCTTAGAAAATAAAACTATGCTGAGATTATTACTAAAATTAATGAATAGTTAGTTGAGTAATATTCTTCTTAGTTCACAATGTAAGCCAGTAAGTGGTTTATTTTATGGAATAATGAATTAAATTTGCATTAATACCTTTTTCTGATTTTCATTTACTTTTGTCAAGTAGAAGTTCTGATTTTGTTATTAATTACCTTTCAGTCCAAAGTTTGCAATTTCATTTGATAAAGTATCCAGAAATCTAATATTTCTTGCATGCCTATCTAGGGACCACGTGATTGACTTGGGTTTCATTAAGAACTGTGATGCACTCATGGAGAGGAAATACTAGATTCTTTATAAAGAAATGGAAACTGACAAGTAAAATAAGACATGGGATTAGTTATAATAATATCTTTAATAAATCCTGCTTAAAATATTTTCAAAATATGAGACTTGCACTGTTAGTGTGCCATGGAATGTGTTTACTGGCCATGATCAGAACTCTTAGTGGGAATGAAGGAGTAAAATAGGATGGGATAGTAGGAGAAATAATATAAAATACTAGCTTTTGAAAACCTAAAAAGAGGGAGAAGGACAAAAGGGAGGAAGAGAGAAAGAGGGGGAGAGATTCTGAAGTGAAATATATTTCTCAGTATGAGTCATGGTCACACAAATTTGAAATCACTGTGTAGAGAATCATCTATAGTATCTCAAGCTAGACGCCCCTGTCACCATTGTAGGGGACAGTCTCCTAGTGGATCAGCACTTGCATAGAGCACATACAGCCTGGGCAGTAAGAAAGTTCCTACAAGGAGTGTCCATGTTTTGAGCTTGTAACATTTCGAGATTGTAACATTCAGAAATGAATTTCTTCAAGAGCTAAAGAGGGTTTGATATTTATACACAATGACGTCTGCAAACATCATTGTTTATTGCTCTGTCTTGCCAGATAGATCATTTTATTGAACTACAGAGAAATTGAAGGCAGGAGGCAAGTCACTGAAATGGGGAAAAGATTAAACAGGTTTCCAAAGAAAAATGTATGGAAACTCAAAGAAGTGATGTTGAGTCAGCATTCTGTAACCCCTTCAGAGGCTGGGAGATGCCTAGACTTTCAATAAGTACACATTGTTCTTCTTACCTAGTGTTACTGGTCTAGAAAATATGTTCTGAAGGTGAATGCAATTCAAATTTAAAAGAACTCACATTTATGATGCGTAAGATATAAAATAGTTGTACTTGTAGTGAACTATTCAAAATATAAACTGAATATTTATCCACTAAATAGTATATTTCTAACTTGTAGGACAGTGGAAAAACTTAATAAATTCAAATAAATTCAAATTCTCCCTTATACAATATATTGAAAATTGTGTTTTAGAGAATGCTTCCAAAGGGATTGGATGAAATAATAGTCAATTAATGAAAGCTTTATTTCAGCCTGCTACTGTATTTTCAGTACAGAATTTATTGTTAGAAATTTATTTTGCTATTTTCATGTTCATAATATTCTAGGGACATATAACATTATAAAAAATAAATATTAAATATTTTAATCTTTAAATTGGTTTCCTTTTTGTGTTTTTTTTCTATAGTTCTGTAAAATCCAATTATATAGTTCAATATTGGAATAGTCATTTCTTACATATTAGATGGGAAAAATCCATGCTCAAATGTAGTAAGAATGCATTACATTTCACATGTATTCCTGTGGTATCGATATGAGCAGTGTTAACCTCACTCATTCTATTAACATATATTTTTTAATTGTGTCCTCATGTCTGTGGGACTATGAGTGTAGGGTGTATAGATTGTGTATATGCTGATGAGTGCTGTCCTGTGCTTCATCAGAGGACAGAAGAGGGCTTTGAGTGTTCTTCTCTCTCTCTTTTGGCATCTCTCATTTAAGACAGCATCTCCACCTCAACCTTGAGCTAGGACGGCTGCCAGCAATCTCCCATGAGCCTCCTCTTCCCCACTCAGCAGTGCTATCATTATAGACATGCACATGGCTACTTACGTCTGTGTTGGAATCCATACTCAGGTACTCCTGCTTGCTCAACAAGTGCTCTTACTTTGAGCCACAGCTCCAGGCCTTTGTTCACCTCTCTGTACTACTTTTTTTTCAATGTTCCTGTTCTTCCGTTTGTGCCTCATTGGATTAAGTCAATATTCATAAAGCTTTATCATGTGGGCCCCTGGATGTGTTGAGAGTAATTTTCAGCATCTACCCTTCCTTTAACTGCTCTAAAATAACCATCAACGGCACAGAAACTCATAACTGAAAATTACTTTAGTCAAACAATTTTGAAGAAGTAATTCTTAATATTTTCTTGATTTCACATGCATAAAATTATAAGAAAGGAACTGGAGAGATGAGTGAGGAAACTTGAGATGTTATCATGTGGCTTTTGTTAAAATGTTAAATAATTAATTTGAAAATAATCTAAACATAATACATTAACGATTCCAAATTTCATGAATTTTATTTTAACTCATAAGAAGAACCTCAAAGATTTGCATATTGTTTTTTACCTAGTGAACAAAGCCCAGAAATGTAATTTGGTATGAATGGCAGAACATTCTTGGGACCATTTTTTTTTTCATTTATGCATAAAGGTAATGTAAACTGTGAATAAGAACTATTTCTGATTCTGGGTTGAAATAGTCATCTCCTCTGACAGGACTGCTCTGCAGGGATCCATAGCTTCCTCTCTCCAATCAGAAGCAGCACATGAGAAGTACGACTGGGTTCAATAGCTAGACATAGCAGCAAGAACAGGGGAGATGGCTCAGCAGTTCTGATTTCCTCTGTGGCAGAAGACCCAGGTTCAATTTCAAGTACCCACACTGTGGCTCAAATCTGCCTGTAACTCTAGCTCCAGGGGCTCCAATGGTTTCTTCTGACATCTCCTGTACCTGCATATACGTCTGCACACACACATAAATAAAAAGTAAGACAGATCTTTAAAAAATACAAAAGACACTCTAAATAATAGTAATAAGTTGTTATAAATATTGTTATTGAAAGGTCAAGGGGGTGTCTGCATGAAGCCCTCACTTCTATGTTCTAGTTTCTTTTTTTTTTTTTTTTTTTTGGTTTTTCGAGACAGAGTTTCTCTGTGTAGCTTTGTGCCTTTCCTGGGACTCACTTGGTAGTCCAGGCTGGCCTCGAACTCACAGAGATCCACTTGGCTCTGCCTCCTGAGTGCTGGGATTAAAGGCGTGCGCCACCACCGCCCAGTTCTAATGTTCTAGTTTCTTTGGCTCAGAAGGTACTCTGTATGCTCCAGAAAGAGAAACTTGGACACCAACCCAACCACAAAATCCTCAACTTTATAGTCTATCCTGCCTGTAAGATGTTGCAGACAAAACAAAATATTTCTAATGGAATTCTTGTCAGAACTACTACAAATGATAGAACAGGGAATTCTGAGGACTTTATCTTAAGCAAATCTTGACTGGAAAATAAATTAAGAATTTTATTAAAATAACTCACTACACCCTCACCTCGGTCTATGTCACATTTGGGTATGAAATTGCTACTTGGAAGTTTCCACTAATCTCTTTATGGCACATTGTCATATTAAATAATGCATATGGTACTCATAGAAACTGAATTTCTAGTTCAGGATCAGGCTTCTTTCCTCATGTGTACTGTGAGATAATATCACAGACATCCCCAAATCGCTTTTCACAGTGAACATTCACTTGGTCTTCCCTGTGATGGTTCTCCAATATTCTCCAGGAAATCACTTCCACTTTTTAAAAATTAAATAATTAATTGATTGATTGATTTACTATTTATTAATTCTATGTGTTTTTCACATCATGTATCTTGATCCCATTCATTCCTCATTCCTTCACACCCTCCCTCTGCCCCTTTACTCCTCCAAATAGAACAAAATTAAAGACAAAAAGAAAAGAAAATAAAATGAGAAATATAAAAAAGGAAAAGAATTTAAAATGTCATTATGGAAGCTGCGGTATGACTTCTCAAGTCATGCCATATATGCCTTTGTCTATACATCTCTACTTGCAAGTGTTCACTACAAAGAGTCATTGGTCTGGTTAAGGCCCCTGATCTCCACTACACATTTGATGCTGGGTCCTCACTAGGACTCTTCCTGGACATCTTGCTGCCACCCTATGTTGTGGAGATCTTGAAGCTTTGGGTCTGCAGGTCAGGTCCCTTCATGTGCTTCCTCAGATCATAAATGGAGTGGATGCTGGGGCAGGCCAAGTCATACCCCTGGGTATGAACCTAAGCTAATAGCCTTTCCCATAACATATCAATACAATACCAAATAGCCAAGGTTCTCCATTTGTATATAACATATTTAATTTATTATTATCTATCTATCATCTATCTATCTATTTATCATCTATCTATCTATCTATCTACATATCTGCCTACCTACCTATCTTCTATCTAACTATCTATCAATCATCTATCTATATGTATGTATGTATGTATGTATGTATGTATGTATATCTATAGATCTATATATTTGATATCAGGAATGAGCTCACATAACTATGAAAGTTGAGAAGTCCCTTGATCTTCCACATAAAGAGCATAGAAGAGCATGTGATGTACTTGAAGTCTAAGCTGAGTCTAAAGACCTAAAAACTAGGGGATCCTGAAGTATAACCCACAATACAAGAGAGAAGAAGACATGCAATTGATCTGGCAGGTAGGCAGGCACAAAAAGGGATGAGTTCATCATTCCTCCATCTTTTTTTTCAGAACCCAAAAGATTGGAGGATGCCTCTGCTCATTGTCCTTACTTGAGTCTACAGATTCACACAGTGATCTCATGTAGAGGAACTCTAATAGGTGCATCTAGGAAAGATATTTAACCACATTTATGGGCATCCCTCACCAGGACAAGCAGACATAATACTACGGCAATCATTCTAACTAAAATTGTAGTTAATATGTGATATGAATGTTATCTATGTGTCAACTACATTACCATTTCTTATTTTAAACTGTACTTTGGCAAGAACTGAAGATGTTCATAGAAATCAGCTTTAACAGTCTTTAATGAGATTTAAATATTTTAATGAAATTTAAACCTATTTAAATTTAATTAGTTTTTTAATGAGATATTAAGAATCTTATAAACCCATGGT
The DNA here is from genome assembly GCF_004664715.2 of Peromyscus leucopus. Taxonomy (NCBI): domain Eukaryota; kingdom Metazoa; phylum Chordata; class Mammalia; order Rodentia; family Cricetidae; genus Peromyscus; species Peromyscus leucopus. The sequence continues at coordinate 9,813,341 of NC_051073.1, forward strand.
AATGGCTATGGTGGTTAGAAGGAAAAATGTAGTATGGTCAATTCCATAACTTTTAGCCATGTTCTCAAAAATTATCTTAAGTCCTCGTTGTGTACCCTACATAGAATGAGTAGGACAAAATGAGGAAAGTTCTTGTAACTCTCAGAAGACAGTGAAATTGTTCATGAACTAGTACCTGGTCTCAAGTAGTTTTGATTCTTAAAAGAACAGCAAGAACGAATTTTGCCTTACTATCACTTCTAGGTCTATAATAACCCTGATGGGCATGACTGCAATAGACAAGCGTTTTAGAACAGAGAGGAGAATACCAAAATGCCATCATTACTTTTCTCTAATTGCAGTTCCATCAAAAATTAAACATAGTTATTCTTTGTCAAGTAACCATCTTGTCATTATTTTAGGTTTATGTGTACAAAGTTACTTATTTAATTATAATTTGAATTCCTCATCCATAAGTAAAGTGATATTATGTTGAATCCACAGTATTCTATTCTCATCCTCAATGGATGAGAGTTCAGTGTGCATAGCTAAGCACAAACCCACATAGTTCCTTCCTAGGACATAGATGTAAAGCTGTGACTCTTCAAGTATGGAAAACATTGCCTAGAGCAGTGGTTTTCAACATTTCTAATGCCATGACCCTTTAGTACAGCTCTTCATGTTGTGATAACCCCCAACCATAAAATTATTTTCATTTCTATTTCAGAACTGTAATTTTCTACTGTTATTAATTGTAATGTAAATATCTGTGTTTTCTGATGGTCTTGTGTGAACACTGTGAAAGAATTGTTCAACCCTCAAGGGTGTCATGACCCACAGTATGAGAACCAGTGAACTAGGGATAATATTTAGCAAAATCCAGAACATTTTTGGTTGTCTCAACTGGACATTGCTACTGTGGTTTAGAGGACAAGGTTATCTCATATCTTCACATCAGACACAGAACTCAAATTCTAGTAAAGAGTATCCAATACAGTTGTGAATAGAGACCCAACACTGAGTAGGCAAAAACAGCAAATGTTTGGTTAAAGTTCAAGAAACACATTTATAAAAGGCAGAGTATGAAAAAGAGAGGACATGACAGAAAGGTCACAAAAGGACAAAATAAGCATGAAAAATATGTTGGCCAGAAACATCATAAAATGGACCAATAGATCCAGACTCTTTCAATATCACCCTCTGTCCTAGCATGCCTCATATATGCAACTGGGCTTTGTACACTGTTGTGTTCTCACCAATGCATCACTGGAGAGTGCCGAGGGATCCGTGGCACAAAATATTAACTGTTTGAATATGCATAGGTATTTCATTGAGAAACTTACAAACTCCACTGAGTACTAGTTAAATGATGCTGAAAATCTCATATAAATTTCACATTAGGATCTAAGATTTAAAAAAAATCTATGAAAATAAATTTTAGAAAATAAAGGAAGATTATGAGTTAAGAGTTTCATTTAGCTGGGCGGTGGTGCCGCACGCCTTTAATCCCAGCACTCGGAGCAGAGCCAGCGATCTCTGTGAGTTCAGGCAGCCTGGCTACCAAGTGATTCCAGGAAAGGCAAAGCTACACAGAGAAACCCTGTCTCGAAAAACAAAAAAAAAAAAAAAAAAAAAGAGTTTCATTTGCTCTTGTTTTGAGTCTTTTGTAGCCATATAGATTTTATACTAATGAACTAATCTGTCAAAAGCCAGGTTTTCTAGGAAATAGACACTCATGGTAAATTTTACATGCCAATTTGGCTCAGTTGTGGTATGTGGCTGTTTGATAAAACATAAACTTGAAGTCATTATAAAGGTATTTTGTAGATGCAATTCTCATTTATGGTTGGTTGATCCAACCTAAAGGTAAGTGTCATGATGAAGACTTCAGTTAAAGGTCTATGAAGAAGATGAAAATCACAGAAAATATAAAAGAAAATACTATAATAGAAATGTCCCATGAATTTCCAGCCTTTGATATGCTACAGTCATGTGAGTGACTTTGAGAATCTCTCTGGAACACAATAGATTGATAGACAGATGAAAGAAGGGGAGCTAGGCATGAAGGAAAACAAAGAAGAGGGAGAGAGGGAGGAGGGAGGAAGGAAGTAGGAGAGAGAGAGAGAGAGAGATGAGAGAGAGACAGAGACAGACAGAGACAGAGAGAGACATACACACACAGAGACTCCTTAAACAAAAATTCTTTGTAATGAAATTGGGATTATTCAGATGATTGTTCAGTTTCCATGAGTTTGTAGACTTGCTGAGATTTATGTTGTTGTTGAATTCTAACTTTAAGCCATGTGGTCCACAATAGAATCCACAATAATTCTGCAAGGAGAGCAGGCAGAAATATATAACTGCATATAGAAATAAATACTTCCATATATAAACTGTTGCTTCATTAAAGAATTGCTTACATGGGTCTTTTATGCTATGGTCATCCATATGTTAGTCAATATGAATTTTCTGAAACACTAGTGAAATTTTTCTTGTGTTTAACCTTGGCTTTTTCCATCCAAAGCTTTCTGAAATGAACAACCAAGTAGTGTGGCCTCTGGTCCTCTAAAGCATTGTTTTGAAACTGAAAGTACTGACTTGTCATTAAGTTTCCACTCATTCTCCTCTTAGGTTAAACTATTTTATAAGTGAGGGGGCCTACATTTGTGGACAACAAGGTACCAGAAAAAGACAGACACAATGAAGTGCCTCCAAAAAGCAAGGATGGTAGCACCTCACCACAGCCAGAAGAGAAGGAAAGGGCATGTATTCAAATGTGGCTGTACAAGTGCTAATTAATATTAGGTAGGGTTTAGCTATTAAGATGAAATAAAATATTTCTTAGAATCTTAGTTTGAGAATAGACCTTTCCATTGTATTACTGAGGGTTTCATAGAACTCAGAGCCTCACACCAAAAATATAGTTTAGAGGTATGAGAAAAACAAAGTGAAATAGTCTCCTGGCTTTAACCTATTAAAAGCATTCTGCCTAATACTAATTAAAGCAAAAGATAACTATCCAATAATTCTCAGTCCTCTCTCATATCCAGTTACAAAGTTGGAATTTCTTCTACTTAGTCCTATACATGGTTTGACAAATTGACTTTTATCAAACAAATTCTGCTTAAGGCAACTCATGGAAAATCATGGAAGATCAAATATAATTGTTTATCATTTCATCTATCAGTGATTTTTTTCTTTACTTTATTTAAAAACAGAACAAACACTTATCATGAATACTATGAAATGGTAATCTTCATATTTCCTATGTTAGGTAATATTATTGATCGACTGGTCTATCAGTCAGTGTATGTATCTACCACTCGTTTTCTCTTCCCAGTGAATCAATTCTCAGCTGCAACAGGACAAACCTGTTGTTTGTTAGCTGTAGGTCTCCTTAGGCAGCTAACTTGCCAAGAAAATTTTGAGGGTTTATTTTTCTTCTCTAAAAATCTAGGTGTGGTGCTACATGTTCATAATCTCAGCTACACAGGAGGCGAAGGCAAGAGAATTTCAAGTTTGATGCTAGTGTGGGCAATTTTTCAAGACCTTATTCAAAGTAAAATTATTTTAAAACTCAGGAGTATCTTACTTATATGCCAACGGCTTGGCATGTACAACAAATTGGGTTCATCTCTAGTACCCTTTCTCCCCACAAAAGGGATCTTTGAGCTAACCATCTTTCCCTCCCTCTGCCCTTCTGAGGCTCAGACATACCTTCCAGATATCTTGCCATTTCCCTCACTGGGACTCTCCAGTGACAAATCCCTTTCCTGCCTAATCCCCTGTGCCAGCTGCTTGCTCTTCAATGGACTCCAAGTGGTGTGACACATCAGTAAGACTCTTTTGATTTAAATGAAGTAATTAACTAACTAACTAACTAACTAACTAACTAACTAACTAACTAACTAACGCTTTCTGCTTTTAATGAGGAGTTACAGGCCATCCTGTGCCTCTTTGTGAAGGCCTCCTTAGTGTTTCTTTGGAACACTATTGACTTTCACACGATGTTAAGCTAGAATTGTACTTCTTGAAAGGAGAGAATCCACATCTTCTTCATCACAGTGTTTGTTCTATAATACTCACTCATTAATTGTTTTCCATTGAATGCCCCACTGAAAACAAGATCTCTGAAGTAATTAAATGAACAAATGGACCTATGGGGGAATATAAATCTTTCGAGATATGAAAGATGGCTTGAGATAGGACACAAATATGAATTTCCTTCTAATGCTTCTGCTTTTCTATCAGACAAAATGTAAGAGAGAGGGAAAAAAAATCTGAAAACAGTTCAAGTATCAGATGCATTGAATAAATATGTCATTTATAAAACAAGAACAAAAACAAACTGGAATGCCAAAATTCATGCTAGAGATGTAAGTTTATTGAAAATGAACTTGAGTGGAGGAATCTTAAGGAAATAATGAGAGAAGAAATTTAGAGGGATGGATGGTAAAAGAAAAGATCCAAGCATTTACATAATAATTAAAATACCAGCTCTCTCTTGCAGTAGAGTTGAAAGGTCAAAGGTTAAAGTTACTCTGTCCTCAGAAAATCGTTTGCTTCCCGGTAGATCATGATGCTGAGTCCTAGAGAGACAATGCTCATCGATAAATCCTAGATGTTGGAGGTGCCGTTTGAATTCCATAAGGTGCAGAAACCATCAATGAGACAACTGGGATGTTCAGAAACCAGACCCGCAAAAGCGAGAGCTAAAGCCTGGCTGGTAATAGGACGACTGGATACTCTTGGAAGAAAAGTAACCTGGGCGGTAGAAGCTGGAGCCACAGCCCTGAGAGTGAATGCCAGAGCTCCCATACCCGAAAGATCCAAAACCCGAATTGCCATATCCAAAAGATCCAGTAAAGCCTCCGTGGCAGGGCCTGGAAAAGTACTGCTTGGGCCGGAAGCAGGATGCCTGGAAGGATCTGGTCCCGCAGCACGGTGAGTGACACTCCAGGGGCTCCTCGAAGGTCTCCTGCTGTCCATTGTAGAAAGAGGAGCCTAGCTGGAAGTTCTTTGGAGAATAGAAAACATTGCTGCTGGGGTAGAAGGAGTTGTAGCTGGAGACTGGCTGCCTCAGGAAACCTCCAAAAGACTGGGAGGAGAAGTTTCCAGAGTTGCAAGCGTAAGACATGTTGTCAGGAGTTCTGGTTTCAGTGGAGTTGCGGTGATGAATCTGCGAGTGTGAATGCCACCATCTGACACGGGTCCTTATATACCAGAGAGATGGGCGTAGTAGTCCTTGTCGATTTTAATGAGAAGGCCTAATTAGGCTCCAGTAAAAATGAAATACTTTAACCTTCAAAGGACTTTTTATGAATGTGTACTTCTAAATGAAGGAATTTCATTAGTTTTCAAAGCAATTATTCATGAAGCAAAAATGCAATTTCTCAATATCTCCAGTAAGTCGAATGAAAGCCAACATAAGTGAGTCTTTAAGGTAGATAGATGCTTTATTTAATTCCTGCCTTCAAGATATGATCCAATGGATGATGCAGCAATAATCCTGCAGAGTTCAACACTCTACCAAAGTTTGTATTCTAGAAATAGAATTATGATGCTCCAAGTTTAGAAACTTGATTGAAGACAAAAGAAATCACCATTTTATATTTCTTCCTCCAAATGTTGTGGATGTTATGAAGAGAACAATAGAATACTAATCCACAGAAGGAAAAAAAAATCAAGATCAACGTTGTTCATGATATACTTTGTCAACCTGTGTTTTGTGTACATGATTATATAAAGTTGAGAGGACCAATGTTTGCATGAGTGCTTAGAACATTAATTATATTATAAAAGGTTTCTCACAGAATCAGAATCCCTCCATTGTCTTGCCTTCCTTTCCCTTCTCTTTTGTTTTCTTCTTCCCTCTTTTCTGTTCGTTCCCTCTGAGTAACATATTCAGAGCCTCATGTAAGCTCTACCACACTGGGGTATGCTGTCAGCCCTTTCACTATTATTTTTTGAATTAGAATCCAATGTCCCCACACCTTCACTGCTTTGTGGTGGAAGTCATTCATAAACTTAACAAGCTTGATTATCAAAATACCCTTTTCTTCCTAAACTGCGTCTCTCCCCTCTTGATGTCATTGACAACAAAGCAGCAAGGCATAAACATTGTTTCATGGCCATACTCATTTTGCTTCAGATGGTGTTTTTTTTTTTTTCTTGCATAAAGTTTAAAAAAAATTAAGAATGTGGAAAGTATCTGTTGCATGCAAATGTCACAGAAAGATCAAGGATCTGAAGAATTCATGGTTATACAAATGACCCTTATATACTGAAATGGGGTAGGGAAGGTTATCAAAAGAGAAGAGAATGTTAATTGGAGAAGAGATGATTTTGGGGTTGTTAATTGTATATCTATCAATTAACTTATATATTCCCCCTAGAAAACTAAGTCTTGGGATTTTTCTGTACTTTTCCATTTGGCACAACATAGCTAATTGTACAGGAAATTGCCTAAATAACCTTGTGTAAATGGAAAAACTTTGTATATCATCTGTTCTTGGCATAAATTATATTCTGCATTGAAAATGAGCTGAGACTAATTTTATGAAGAATTGTAATTACTTGGTCTAATCTTGAAGGATAAATCCAAAATGGGCTGTTCTTGTAGATAAGGAAACTTCTATCCCGGAGTTCTGGGAATACTGAATCAGGTTGCTGTAACTAGAGTTCTGATCTGATTAAAAAAAAAAAAAAAAAAAAAAAAAAGCTGAAAATATTTCCTAAAATCTCCCACAAATTCTAGACTTTTATGAGTCTGAACATTTTAAGTTAACAAAACAAAGAAGGAAAGAAGAAGAAATAAAGAAAGCAAATGATGCTCTCTCATCCAAAAAAAAAAAATGCTGTTGTTCAGAACTAGAAGGAAATGTTGTTCTATAATATGAAACAAATCAAACAGCACCCAAGGCACACCAATATAGCCCTTTACACTTTCTCCTCCTCCAGATCCAAGCATCAGTCTTCATTAGACTCTTGCACTGAGGTGGAACACAAGCCATGGAAATTGAGGAAATATGACCCTCACTTTGGACATGTTGCGATACTTGTCAGAAGCACCTGAAAACAATTTAAGTCAAAGTGATATATGCTGCCTTCAGGGCAGAGGAAGCATCTCCTGGCTATGGCTGCTTTGGCCTGACACCTCAAGGCAATTGCTTTATAAGCTTTCTTTAGAATGAGGACATTTACCAGGTTATGGAAACTGTTTTCAGTGGGAAAAAATAACCCTCATTAGAGATAGAGATGCATTGAACATCATTACCTCAAGATTTTTTCCTTTTAATGCATTTTATCATCTTAAGTAAATAATCTTTAGCATTCAAACCAGCACAAAGCATGGAGTGTTCAGCTCACAGCACAGTTAACCACTCCCACCCCACCCCCATACCCAACCACTGGTACACACACACACACACACACACACACACACACACACACACACACACACACACACACTTATGACTGGCATTTAATATCTGGATTCCATTCTTAGGCAGATGCATGAGAAATAAGGATTTCTCCCTATTATAGTAAAGCCATTTAAACTGAGGTACATTTTTTTTAAGTCCTCATACATCTTGCATATCAGTGTTTGGATGATACTATTCATCACAGAAGCTTGCCATTTTGAGGCAGCAATCAGTGCGTGTTTTTGTTTAAAAGAAGTGACTATGAGTGGATCAGCGAACAACTTTGCTAGCCAGATGGCAACAATTTTTGGACAGATTGTGCAACGGGTATCAATTATTTTTAATTAAGCTAGCTTCCCTCAGCCCAGACAGTCTACCTCTAAAGCAGTTTTCTGAGTGATGTGCAGGGTGACCTTTTGCTGATGGAAGATGAATAATAGCTTTGAAGACTGAACACTATTACCTGAATTCCAGGGCCGCAGACATCACTGCTCTATCCAGTTTGAAACCACACGAAAAGTAAATATGCATGACTATGATGGTATTTTCCATTCAATTAAAGCCGGAGGTAACTTGTGTTCATGCGCTATGGGGATGACGCACTCAAGGACAGGGGTATATAAATGCCATATGTCCAAGCAGGGTCATTCAAATTCTGAGCATCCTCCTCCGCAAAGACTTCTCTCCTCTCAACATGTCCTGCAACAGCTGCTCTGGAAACTTCTCCCAGTCCTTTGGGGGCCACCTGCAACACCGGATCTCTTCTTGTGGTTCCTCCTACCCCAACAATGTCTTCTACAGCACTGACCTCCAAACCCCCATCACCCACCAGTTGGGCTCCTCTCTCCACAGTGGGTGTCAGGAAACCTTCTGTGAGCCCACCAGCTGCCATACATCCTATGTGGTCTCCAGACACTGCCAGAGGCCCTGCTACCACCAGAGCATCCCAGTGTCCTGCAGACCCTGCCAGTCACCTTTCTCAGGATCTCTAGGCTTCAGTTCCAGGGGCTTCCAGTCTTTTGGTTGTGGCTACCCAACCCTGGGCTTTGGATCCCGTGGTTTCCAGTCAGTGGGATGTGGTACTCGCAATTTTTCAACCCTAAATTGTGGGTCCAGCTTTTACCGCCCAACCTGCTTCTCTTCTAAAAGCTACCAGTCTGTTTCTTACCAGCCAACCTGTGGGAATGGCTTCTTCTGATCTTCTACTGGGGAAACTAGAAATGTAAAAGGTGCCTCCCACCTACTGGGTTAAGAGCCACACTGTCTTTTGATCTCTTATGTTAGTCTAGGAATTAGACTTCTACTCACTCTTATGAGTCCCTGTAATTGGAACATGTATTTCATTGGAGATGCTAAATGGTTTTCTTAGCGATGTATGGACTTGCAAAAGTCAAACATAATTCTTTCTTCATGTATCTCTTAGTAATTTCTTAAACTGCCAATGCCTTTACTTTTATGAAGGGGAAGGATGTAAGTTTAAATAAAAATATGCAACTGGACATCTATGTATCTTGTGAGGACCATGATTACTTTCATCTTCTTGTCTTCAAAACTACTTCAAGCCGGGCCGTGGTGGCACACGCCTTTAATCCCAGCACTCGGGAGGCAGAAGCAGGAGGATCTCTGTGAGTTCGAGGATCTCTGTGAGTTCGAGGCCAGCCTACGCTACCAAGTGAGTTCCAGGAAAGGCGCAAAGCTACACAGAGAAGCCCTGACTTGAAAAACAAACAAACAAACAAACAAACAAAAAACTTCAAAATATCTCCCTAAGCTTTGCTGTGTTTTGTACTAGCCATTTTAATTTTAAAAAGTAAATTCATCCTTTTGTATTCGTAGAATTTTTTCAACTTTGCCGTTTTCTCCATCTGTTGATAGTTTCATGCAGTGAAAGGAAGAAAATACATTATTAGGATGGAAGACTGATTTTTATGCTATATAGGGAATTATAAACCAATATTTTATATAAAATAATTATAATATGGAGGGAATATTAGGTAGACTGTGCCATATAAATTTGGAAGCGAGATTATTTTTATAAGCTACATTTTAAAATGTATGCAAAATTGCAGGCAGGTAAGAAGTTACATGATCATGAGTTAGGCAGAAATGGGGTCCAGTCCCCCCACCTTGACTGCCAGATTGAAATCTCTAAATGAAATCTATAACACATACAAGAGTTGCTAATAAATATGGCTAACATTGCTCAGATGTTAATTTATATATTTTGGTGATGTCTCAGTTTGGCTTTATGTTTCTGGAGTTTGATGAGAAACCTTTAAAAAATATTAAAAACCCGTGCAAATATTCTTTTGTTTCAGGATTTGATCCGGTGTAGAAGTGGGATGTTGTATTTGAATAGTGGACTATGTCACCCAGGCTTCATCAGTTAATTCCAGGAATCATTATCAAAGGTGGAGATGATTTAGCACCCAGGCTCAACATATGCTGGTTTTACTGATAACCAATAGTAACTTCCTCATCATACATAAGGTCTCGTCTAGGGAACTATAAGTCTACTTTTGCCATGGGTTCATCTAGTGGGGTTCAAGATGGATGTAAAGCTAACCAATTTTGTTAAATTTAGGACAAGAGAAGTCTCCCATTTTTAAAATATTCTCCTAACAAAAGAGACCATTTCAATTCAAAGACGGAATGCAGTAGGATCACAATGAGAGAAGTTATTGTTATTATAATATACAGGACAATGTACATAGTTAAAAAGATGCCTGCGTGGAAATGGGTCTCTTCTTTTCCTTTCCTCGGTTTGAGTGTCATGGGCAGGTCCACGGCCAGCATGATACAGTAATACCCACTATCCACCAGTAGGTGGAGGTAGTGGGAAAGTTAGGTGTTCATGAGGTATGGGCATGAATTTATGCCGCATCTGAACACATAAAAAACAATCTAAATCCTCTAGTTACTGTGAGCATGCCTCATATCTTTAAATACACAACTACTTATTTTATTATTTGGAACAGCATCTAGAACTTTAAACTTTGCAAAGTAATTCTTTTCAAAAGCTATTAGTTAAAAATCATGTAATTTCTAATGTAAAACGAGTTGTATTTATATGACCAGGAAGAGTTTATTGCTAGCATAAAACTTGTATAATAAGTGGATGACAACCTCATGAGGGTAGGTGCCATCACTGATTGCATGGAAAGTTAAACATGTAATTTTATTGAAGACACAAACTGTATGTGTCAAGAGAGTTAGAATAATGGGCCCAGAGAGATGTCGTAGTGGCTAACAGAAGGTGCTACTCCTGCACATTCTAGTTCAGTTTCCACCACCCACATCTGAAGGCTCATAACCGCCTATAGATCCAGCTCCAGGGCCCTCTGACTGTGTGAGCACCTACACTCACCTGCACATACCTATAAACAGAGCCTTTTTAGGTGGGTTATAAATACTTATTTATAATTATGTAAATATATTTATATATTCAATCATATATGATTTAAAATAAAATAAATATTTTAAAAGATAGAATATAAATTAAATAAGAAGGCAGATTTAAATAGAATGCACAAAACCTGTACAAGACCAAGCCAGAAGAAATCAAGGCAATGGAGAGGAGGGATAGACACATAGTCTTACTCCAGGCATGGAATGACTGGCAATTGTTGGTTTCTGGAAAAAGAAGGGTCAGTTTATTTATTTATTTATTTATTTATTTATTTATTTATTCATATTTTTAAGAATGTAGCTGCTGGTAAGGTGATCATACCTCAGTGGTAAGAACAAAGATTTGGGAAGCACAATTTGCTCTTGAGTATTTTTTTAAGGATACAGTTGGGTGGATAGGGAAAGAGGTTGAATTTTGGAAAAGTTGGAGGACGAATATGATAAAAGAAAACATTGGAGGAAACTCACTCTGAAGGAACTAATTAAAAGATGATGATCGCTTAGTATTAGGAGGCAAAAACCTGTGTTTATGTATGAACTTTGTACATGACTTTTTATTTCTTTTAAATCATTTCCCCATAACCTTAAAGTAGCATTTATACTTAAACAAACAAACAAGAACCTTAAAGCAAAGCAGAAAGCAAGACAATCCACCAGTAGAGGACACTATCACTAAGGGTGAGAGAGAGGAACGGGGGAGAGAGGGAGAAAGAGAGAACAAAAAGTTCTCTTGAAACACTGTTTCTAATTAAACTCATATTTATTTTAACTCTTTTTGTGCATTGTCTATATGAGGCTAATGAATTAGTTTCAACATATTAAATATATGATACAATTCACACAGTAGCAGTAATACCAAATAATGTCTGATTATCCTATGAGTTGTATTCTTGAAAACAAATGAACAAGTTCCAGAAAGAACAAGGAACTGGCATTCCTTTATAAATTCAAATTATCCTGGGGCTTGCTTTAAAACCCTAGCAAACTTCAAACTCTTTTAGAATCTCCCCCTCTTGTCTAAAGAGGTTAACAATCTTGCTCTGATGTGTAACTGTCATGATAAAATCCTATGTCTCATATTACCTTCTTCTATACAGCATGCTGTCACAGATGATGCCAGAGAGGCTGCTGGCACTCAGATTGTGTGAGGTTCACACCCATTCTGTAAACACCCTTCTCTAAAGTTTCCTTTAGGACATACAACACACATACATGTGGGTATCACAAAGGTTCCATTAAGATAACAGAAGGACTCCAATGCCGTGATGAGAATCCCAGAAACTCCAGAATGCCAACTAGTGAAAGATGCAAACCAATGAAGAAATGCCCTTCCCCGTGGGACTGGACCTGGGGTGGACAACTCTGAAAGTCTATCCAAATGTTCTTGAAGGTAAGGAACACAACTAAATGTAGAAATGTATGTTTGCAAACAAAATTAAACAACTATATTGACATGCAATGAACTCCCCAAACGCTTGAATGCCAACCTATGAGCAAATTAATATTGAAGGATACAACACATTGAGGTGTCAGATTGCACAAATTTATTAGATGAAAATTTTAATCTTCAATAGCTCTTGAATGAAAACCAAATAGTACATTTATCATTTTTTCCAAAGCAAGTAGAGAAAGGGATATTTGAATTTGCCCACAAATTACAGAATCTCCCAGAAATTGAGAAAGAAAGAAGCTGTTAATGGAAGCAATAACAGACAGCAAGAGTGGGGAAGCAAGAGAACAATGGCTTCAGAGCATAGGCACATTGTATAAAGAGACTCAACAGTAAAATCCGTGGAGGATGTTATCAACGGTTGGTTTATAACAAGGTTGGTAGGTACTAGCAGGCAGGTGGGTTGAATAGCAGAATCTGGACCCATAGCTCTGGGAAGGGAAGCCAGAGACTACATAATACAGATATTCGAAGCCACTGGGTGTACAACCCACTATGTAGTACCTGCTAGATCCACAATCTAGGGAATAGAAGCTGCTTGGCTCAAAGCCCAGAGACCCAGCATATGCCTCCTGGCAGGGAGTGCAAGGTATGAAGCTCCTGGGGTAGTAGCAGGCTTTCTGGCAAGGGCTGGACACCACGCAGGAACTCTGGCAGCTGATGGGCTCAATGCAGGTCTCCTGACAGCCAGTGTTCAGAGAGGATTCCAGCTGGCAGGTGCTGGGAGAGCAGTTGGTAGTGCTGTAGATCAGGTTGCTGGGGTAGGAAGAGCCACAGGAGGAACCTGAAGAGTGCAGGCAGGGCCTAGAGGAGGTAGAAACGCTTCCAGAGCAGCATTTACAGGTCATGTTGACTAGAGATGTGAGCTCAGCTGGATGTAACTGAGAGGATTCCGAGTTTGACTCTTACCTGTGCAGGGCTGGGTTTATATATTCTCAGCAACAGGTGTGGTACCCAGCAGGATCATGCTTTTCCTGTGAGTGTTCTGTCCCTTACACATGTGCACTGACAAATTTCTCTATAATTGTAGTTACATTTGAATACTTTTTCTGCACAGTATATTTATGGTTGTTGTAATTTCATTGTAACAAAGGACATAGAGCTACTTCTATGTCAGAAATGCCATGATTATTTACACCAAAAATTATTTCATTATGTCCAGGAAAATCCTTTTTCCTCTTGACATACTTCTTGTGTGTTTTGTCATTGGATGTTATGAGGAAAACATTTTTCTTTACAAGGTATGGAATGAGAGTAACTTTTATTTTGTTAATGACTTGGAAACATCACTTCTGGCTTAATGTGGAACCCACTGAAGATTAACCCTATCATCATCACCCTTTCTCATTTTTTCCTATTATTCTCTGTGATTCATTCAATATTAGCCAACAAAAGTAATAAAAGGAAAAACCGCATGACATTGAACCTAGGACGATCAGATGACTGGTGCTGTGGTAGCCACAGACAAAACTGAGATCGCCTAGCAAGTGCCAGGTTTAGGCTCTTTGAATGGAATTAATCTTGTAAATGACCAAAACATTCGATGAGGAAATAAATTTTATATCCAGCGCAGCTGACTTGTTGCTTGATGTACCACTGGTGTGACTGTGGAGATTTCACTTCATTCTGGTGTGACCACTGTGACAGTGGAGATTTCACTTCTACCACCCTTAGACATAGACTGTGGACTGTGGACCTTTCTGCTGTGGTTTCTACAGAGACCTTGCTTTTCATGGACTGCTGCCAAGCAGTGACCCAGCCCAGGAAAGACAAATGGATTCTCAGGAGAATCTGATTGCGAGCTTTAACATATGGTACCCTAGTGACCTTAAGCAACAACCTGAGCTTGTGTAGGTTTTAGGGAAACTGCCTCCTCCTATTAAGCCCTCTTAAGGAAGAACAAAGCAAAGGGGAAATTTGTAAATATGAATGTATTAAATATTGCTCAAACTGTTTTGACTGTAAAAATATTTGTTTATGGATGTTAGAGATTTCAGATGGATGCTAATCTTGGGCATATTTAATATGGCTGACAAAACTATTTCAGTTGGTTACTTATTTAAAAATTTGTGAATTTTATTTTGGAGACTGTGCATCCTGTATCAAAGTAATGTCTGCTAAGCAAATCTTTAGCCTCTAAAGATTTTTCTAAAAGGAAGAATGAAATAAGAATACACACAGCATAAGAGATATTCACTTGATATCAGTAGAAAAAATATATTCATATGCCAATTTGATGAATACAATTTTGTTTGTTTTAAATCATTTTAACTCATGTCAATACTATGTTTTAGATATATATGCAAGTTATATAGCAATATTATATGCTAGCAGACAACATGACATTCCTTTAGGAAAAGAAAGTATCTATAATGGTGAAATAATATGTTTTATAACAAATATTCTAAGTTTTATATGTAATTAATCCTATCAATTGGCTATATTTTTTACAAATACACATGCACACATGTATTTCAATATGCATAAAATATGCATAGACACATGCACATATTTGATAAAATGAAATTCCTGAGCTACCTTGTTTTATATTAAGTCATAAGGCCCTCTTCATTCAGTAGGGTTTCTGCTGCATATCGCCAGATGAAGGAAGACTAAGGCATCTCAATAGACCTTATGCCATGAGCATTCTCTAGAATCTCTAAAGGTCTCATTCAAAGACCTACCCAGCCATGGACCACATGTGGCTTCCTAAAGAACAGCACTCTAAAATTCAAAACAGAGAGACTAACAAAAAGAGAAAAAACAGAAAGGAAGAAAAAAAGAAGGAAAGAGTGTGAGCGCACTCACACTCAGTGCTGGGGTTTTGTCTGGCTTGAAACTGTGTCTGTCTGTGTGTGCTGTCACAGCCTTTGTGAGTTCATTTGTGTATCAGTCCTGCAGTTTCGGGAAGACACTGTTTCCCTGGAGTCATTCACCTCCTCTGTCTCTTAGAATCTTTCTGTTTCCTCTCCCACATAGATCCCTGAGCCCTGAGGGGAGGAGACTGGTGAAAACACCCACTTAGCATGAGTGCTCCAAACTCTCTCACTTTCTGCACATCATTTAGTTGTCTATCTCCGTGTTAGTTTCTATCTACTACAAGTAGAAGTTTCTCTAATGAGGGCTGAGTGATGTTCTCCTTTATAGCTATGGCAATATGGCTTTAGGAGTGATTTTATTGCTGTTCCTTTAGAAGAGTAACAGCAGTAGGTTTTATCCTAGGCTATGACCTATCTGTTCTCAGGTTATGTCCACTTCAGTGCTGTCCAGGATGAATACCACCTCATGGAGGAGACCATAAATTCATTAAAAAAGTGAGTGGTCAATCCTATGATATTTGTGTCATGATTACACTCAATTTGAGTTCTTATTCTGATTCTTAGGACCAAAACAGAGTGTTACAAAGCTTTATTTTTATTATTTGAATAATAATAAAAGATATAAACCATGATTAGGAATAATATTATGTCAAATATAATAAAGTCAAAAACTTATGGAAAAAATTTTTGTGATTGTTTTGAATATCCCTGTCAGAGGATTTTAAACAAATTACCACATTGTACCAAAGTGGAGTTTTAAAATGTTTAAAAAAGTGTATGTAACCTAACTTCCAATCGAAGTTTTTCCTTACTTTGTCAATCATTGCATTTATCTCTGTCTCTTATATCAATTTTTAAAAATGTTATGTGTATGTGTATTTTGTCTGTGTATATCTTTGGAACATTTGCATACCTGGTGCACTTGGAGGCCAGAAGGGGGTGTCAAATTCCCTGGAACTAGAGTTACAGATACTTACAAGCCACCATGTCAGTGTTGGAATTAAACCCAGATACTTTTGAAAAACAGCCAGTGTTCATAACCACACACACGGTATGATTATTTTTAAGTCTTTGTTTCATTGACTTTTAATTTACAATGATAATTGTTTTATAATCAAAACCTATGCATATAAGCAGAGGACTCAGAGAAACAGCAAAGGTCCTTGAGACCTATGGGGAGTAAAATTGGCTGCTCATGGCCAGTGGGGAAAATTCTGAGTTAAGATTGGCCATTGGCTTTCCCCTCCTTTTATCTTCTCTAGGCTCAGTCACTCTGTAGAGCTGTGGTTCTCAACGTTTCTGATGCTGGGACCCTTTAATACAATTCTTCCTGTTGTGGTGACTCTCAGCCATAAAATTATTTTGTTGAGACTTCATAACTGTAATTTTGCTACTGTAATGAATCATAACATAAATATTTGATATGCAGGATAACTGATATGTGACTCCAAAAGATCGCAACCCACAGGTTGAGAATTACTGCTCTAGAGAGAGTTTATCTACAGCATTCTAAGCAGAACACATACAAATTATGTCAAGAGTAAAGGGGAAGATTATTCTGGAAATTACAGAATAAACATTAGTGTAAATCAGTTGTGACATTCCTGTCATAGGAGTAACTTATAATATTTGCTATAACAAAAATTACAACAGCCACAAATACACTGTGCAGGAACATGCTCAAGTTCAATTAAATTAACAGATAGATTACTACTCAGTTGCATGGTTAAAAAGTTGAAAGCAGAAACACATGCCAAGGGTAACACTGTTGGATACCACACCTATTGCTGAGATTATATAGATGCATGTCCCCATGAGGTAACATTAAATTCACAGCCTTTTCAGTTCTATCCAGCAGAGTCCATATCCCGATCAACATGTCTAACAAAAGCTGTTTTGGAGTATCCACTACTCACTCCATTAGGTGCTACCTGCTTTCCTCAGAGTCCTTGTGTGTCTCTTGCTAGCCCAGTAGCTTGTCTATAGCATTACCAACTATGCTCTCAGTACCTGTCAACTCAGCTCCTTTCTGATGACTATTAGATGACCTGTAGTGAGCCAAGAAGCTTCCCAAGGTCTTATGCACTGTCGATCCCTGTCATATGTCCTGCTATTACTATGGAACTTTATGACTTACAGCCCCTGTGAGATAACTTACAGCTGATTTTTGAGCTTTGGTTCAAGAAGCTGCCATTCCAGATCCTATGGATCTAGAAGCTGCCACTCAGTGGGCTGTGAATCTGGTGATTTCAGCTCTCTGAATGATGGAGTTCCTGGCTCCCTTTCCATTAGCTATATGTCCAATGTTACCTATCCTGTTTGGCTTTTTGTACTAACATCCTTCATGTTACAGCCCACCCTTACGAATGGCCTCTATGACATTAATTACTAGGCATTTATATTCTTACAGTATTGAAGTCAAAGTCTCCATGCCCTCAAATAGTGTTTCCATGATTACCCCTCCTGCTATCTGTTTCTTTTTCATCCTCAGTTTCTGGCAGATTCTGAGATGAGTGAGTAACAAAACTATGCCTTAGTTTCTGTACTATGGAGTTTTAATTCAAGACCAACTTAAGAAATATCATTGAATAATTTGGTTCAATTTGACACCACAATATACTGCTCCCATTATTAATATTTTGTTCATAGTTTTTGCATTTGTGGATTTGAAAGACTAATTACATAGAGGTATGATTGTCCAAGTGGACTGAGAAATATGTGTATATACATTGCATTGGGGTATATTCCTTATTCAGAGTAGCCAATTACTAAAAGACTGTCATTTGTATCTGTAGACATTGCTCAAAGGCAGTGAGTATTGTTCAGATTGGAGGACATTCATTTCTGTTCATCCTGAGAAAATAAGAAATTAGCACATAAATAAGCAATGAAACAAACAAGAATAAAATACTATAGAATTTTCAAGATGTTGCTTATACACAGGAAAAGTTAATATATTATCTAAATGTAGATATTCTAGATTATTTAAATGTAGCCAAGGGAAAATTCACCATAAATTCTCTAGATAGGCCATGATTTTATGTGGGAACACTATAGTTAGGGAGGTTATAGGAACATCCTAATACTTCTCC
This sequence comes from Peromyscus leucopus, assembly GCF_004664715.2. Lineage (NCBI taxonomy): Eukaryota > Metazoa > Chordata > Mammalia > Rodentia > Cricetidae > Peromyscus > Peromyscus leucopus. Next base: position 9,831,513 of record NC_051073.1, read on the forward strand.
TAGGCTCAACATCTATGAGCCTGAAAGCAGTGTTTCTTAGAAAATTTGACAATATTTTATTACTTAATCTTGGTCTCAAATGCAGGGGGAGTGACTTGGATCTATTTCAACTGAATGTACCAGGCTTTGTTGACTCCCCATGGAGGCCTTACCTTTTTGGAGGAAAGGATGGGAATTGACAGGGGTGTGGTGGGGTTAGAAAGGCTGGGGGGGAGCAGGAGAAGAGATGAGAAGGGAATCTGTGGTTGGTATGCAAAATGAATAAAAAAATTCTTAATAAATAAAAAAGAGGAAAAAAAGAATTTAAGTCAGAGACTTGGGAATAAAATTTTTGGCCTATGATCTTGGAAAGCAAGTGTTACTGTACAAATGAATCAAAACAAAGTATAAAAAACATCTTAGAGTCACTTTTACAAGGCACAAATGGGATGCAATATTCTAGATTTTCCAGACACGTTTTGGAGAAACTCTTGGAACTGTCCATTCTGGGATCTGATGATACCAAGAGAAAAATATTTCTTCATCAGCTCTGTCTCACTGGTTAAAATTGTGCAATTTCCTGCATTCTTATCACTGGGTAATGGAGGAAGAACAGGTGGGACCATTTATTTTCCTAGTATGACCTTTGTGATACCTAAGAACATAGCCAAAGAAGTATTGAGAAAACTCTAGAGAAGATATTGTTCATAAAATGTTTAGAAACCTACAATGCTATGTGCCATGTCATCTGTGGGAGCATGCTACATGAAATAAAGTATTATAAGACAAAACTTCCATTTAGCTTCCAGACATATGAAAGAACAAAAGATTATTGACAGACTGAAGAAAAAGAGGACTCAAAAGGGGATTGACATTTGCCTGAGTTTGTACACCAAAGCCTAGTAAAATCTGAATTCTTGAAGGTGTCTCCATTCTTTGCTCTTTTCTGAATTATTTTCTTCCAAAAATATACAATTATTAGTGTAATCAAGGAGCCTTTTGTATTCTAGCCGTAATGGAAATGGATTAATATGAATAGATGGGATCAATTGCATCTCATTATCCTCATGGAGAGGAGAGAGGAGCCACAATAAAACATAAAAGAAAAAAGAAAAGTTTATGTGTAGGTAAAGAGCTTTAGGGGAGTTAAAGCAATTTGTTTCTAAAGAGTTTTGTTAAGTATCATATTAGATAATAGATTGATAGGAAAACATTTTATGAAATCTTAGGATTAAAATTTCAAGAAACCTTGAGTTTTAGTCTTCAACTTAGCTATGATTATTAACGTCAAATCACTCAGAATTTAAATTCAACATGATGGACATTTAGACTGCTTTCATTTCCAGGCTATTGTGAATAGTGAAGCATTAAAACATAAATAAACAATTATTTCAGTAGCAGAATATAAAGTACATCGGGTATATGCCCAAGAGTAGTATAACTGGGTTATATGGTAGATTCATTTCTAGCTTTTGGAGGGACCTCGGTAGTGATTTTCACAGTGGTTGCACCAGGTTGCAATCCTACCATCAGTAACTAAAAGTTACCTTTGTACCAGGATCATGTCAGCATTATTGCCATTTTTTTAATCTTAGCAATTCTGACTAATATAAGTAGAAATTTCAAAATAGTTATGATTTTCATGGCTAAGGATGTTGAAAGTTTTAAATACTTTGCTTAACTATAAACATCCTTCTATTGTGACATTCCATTTAGCTCCATTTTCTATCTTTTATTTTGTTTTTTGTTTCCTGGGTACTTTTTGTTGTTGTTTTTTGCATATTTTCAACACCCCCCACCTCCATCTGATGTACAGCTAGCAAAGACTTTCATTCTGAGTGTTTCTTTACTCCAGCGATGGTTCCTTTGAAGGACAGAAGCTTTTTATTTAGTTTTAGGAGGTCCTATTATAAATTGGTGGTCCTAATGCCTGCACTACTGGTGCATTCTCAAGATAGTCCTAAGTTCTAAACTGAAACCTAGTTCCTAATTTCTCCTCTAACAGATTCAAGGGATCAAGTCTTATGTTAAAATCTTTGATTCATTTAGAGTTGAGTTTTTGAGCAGGTTGAAAGGTAGGGATCTAGTTTTATTCTACTACCTGTAGCTTTCTAGTTTGATCAGTATCATTTTTTGAAGATGCTATCTTTTCTCCAATGTATATTTTTGACCTCTTTGTCAAAAAAAGATGGCTATGGGCCTTCAATTGTATGTCAGTTTTTAAGGCTAGTACCATACTGTTGCTATTACTGTAGCATTGTAGTATAACTTGGAATGCAGGATCTGATATGCCTATCAATATTTTATTCAAGGTTATTTGATCTATTACAAGTCTTTTGTGTTTGTATATAAATTTTAGGATTTTTTTCTGTGAAGAATAACCCTTGATTTTCTATGGGCATTGTTTTATATTAAATTTAAAGATTGCTTTTGATAGGATTACCATTTTTTACAACAGGGATCAGACTGATCCATAAACACTGGAGGTCATTCCATATTTAAGCATCTTCTTGAGTTACTTTACTCAGTGTTGTAAAGTCTTTATTACACAAGGATTTCATATTTTATCTTAGTTTTATTCTTAGGAATTTTTTTAAATAAAAAATTGCAAATAGGATCATTGCCAGGACTACTTCTTCTTCTTCTTTTTCTTTCTTTCTTTTTTTTTTTTTTTTTTTGGTATCTTCAAACACTGATGAATGGGTAATAAAAATGTGATACATTTATACAGTGGAATATTGTTAAGAAAAATGAAATTATAAAATTTGTAGATGAATGGATGGAGCTAGAAATGATAATTCTGAGTGAAGTAATGCAAAGCCTGAAAGACAACAAACACTACATGTTCTCTTTCATGCATGGATGTTGGCTTTGAATCTTTAGATGTGTAACTTGGAATACTTAAATAAGTTAGGGAAATAGTAAAGGCCCATCAGGGAGGCTTCTAAGAGATAGGCAGTGGAATGTATTCCACAGGAATAAAGTGGAATGGGGAATATTGGAGCAAGAAGTATTAAGAGGGGTGAGGGGTAGGAGGACAAAGAAGAGGGGTATATAGTTAACTAAAGCCGAAGATTTTTGAAAAGCCAAATAGAAACTAACTACTATAGAAGCTTACACACACACACACACACACACACACACTTACATATAGCAGGGGTACAATGCCCCTGTTAGACAACATAGGCTATCAAATATAAAGCTCAGTGCCAGGCATGTGCTTCCTCTTTCAGAGCTGTTGGAGAATGGGCTCCCTGGAACCCCAAACATTAAAGGTTGATTGTCATTGTTCTTACTTACCCTCAAGAAATTGGGGGTGGGCTTTGATGCATGCACGCCTTTAATCCCAGCACACGGGAGGCAGAGCCAGGTGGATCTCTCTGAGTTTGAGGCCAGCCTGGTCTACAGAGTGAGTTCCAGGAAAGGCTCAAAGCTACACAAAGAAACCCTGTTTCAAAAAACTAAAAAATAAATAAATAAATAAATAAGGGCTCAGGAAAAGATAAAAGGCCCGAACACCTATGCAGACTCAAGACGCATAGTACCAGAAGGGGAAAACTGGCTTAAATTTGGCTGTCAACGTCTCCTAGAAACCCTTTTATATTCCCCAGGCTGAATTGTCGCCTCACAGCAGTCCCTGAAAAGCAAGGTTTCTGCACAAACCTCAGCAGAGAGACCTGTGGTCAGCTAAATCTCTGAGGCTTAAGGTGCTGGAAGTGGAATTCCCACGCTGAACACAGGAGAATCCAGTGCTACCTTGAACAACATGTCAGAGGCACCGGATCCCACACTCATTTCCACCTCTCAACTCCCGGCCATTTACCAGCTTAACTCCATTCGAATCATCCAAAACTTAGCACGTATGAGGCTCCCTCAGTTTCCCCCTTGCTAACACAGTCTTCCTCCCTCTACTCAGGTTCACTGTTGCTCAGTTTTTCCTTTCTCTTCTCTCCTTTTCTTGTTTTTTTCTGTGTGTGGCTTTTTTTTTTAAACTGGAGAAATAAAAGCAAACAATGCTGAGTAACAAACATGGGATAAGTTTGAAAAATTTAAAAAGGATGGTGACAATGGGGTCAATCTTCAATAGGTTCCGTATCAAGTCCGACACGATGCTACCAATTCCTTAATAAAGGGATGACAAGTTACTCTTATTTCACACCACATGAAGGAAACTATTGCCTCATAAAGTCCTATGACAAAACACACAATAAGTATGTCAAGAGGAAAAAGAGAGATTTTCCTGGACATGATGAAATGATCTTGCGTGTTCAACAATCATGGCATTTATGACACAGCAGTAGCTGACTGCCTGTTGCTGTAACAATGAAATTACAACAGCAATAAATAGACCTTGAGGGAAACTATTCCAAAGCAGATGCAATTACAGGGAAATGTGTGAGTAGCTCATTTGTAGAGGACAGAACAGAAATAGGACAACCATGACCCTGTTGGGTACCACACACACCTGTTGCTGAGAGTATATAAACCCAGCTCTCCACAGGGTGACATTCAAACTCAATCCTCTCAGTTATATCCAGCTGAGCTCACATCTCCTCTCAACATGGCTTGTAACTGCTGCTCTGGAAACTTCTCTACCTCCTGTAGGTGCTGCCTGCCCTCCTCAGGTTCATCCTCTGGCTCTTCTTGCACCAGCAACCTGGCTTACAGTACCACCAGCTGCTCTCCCAGCACCTGCCAGCTACACAGTGGCTGTCAGGGACCTGCCTTGAGCCCACCAGCTGCCAGAGGTCCTGTGTGGTGCTCAGTCCCTGCCAGATGCCCTGCTACTACCCCAGGAACTCCACACCTTGCAGTCCCTGCCAGGGGACATATGCTGGGTCTCTGAGTTGCAGGTCCAGCAACTTCCATTCTCTGGGCTATGGATCCAGAAGCTGCTTCTCAGGGGACTGTGGATCCAGAGGCCTACAATCTCTGAATTATGAAGTCCCTATTTTCCCCTCCTTAAGTACTATGTTCACTTTCTGCTACCCAACTTACTTGCTTTTTAATACCTACCAACCTTCATTTTGTGTTCCAACATGTGGACCACGTCTCTCTGGAATCAGCTGTTAACTGTGTACATTCTACAGTATTGAAGTCAATGTCTCTGCATCCTGTACCCATTGTTTTCATGTTCATCACTTATAGCTATCCTCTCTTTCTTTTAATAGGAACTTCTCAACTCCCGGTAGAACCTGGGATGAGTAATCATGGTTATGCCTTACCAACAGTAATATTGATATATATGTGCTCTATTTGGTTGTTATCCATCAGTATATGACAATGAAAATTTATTAAATAAACTTGTATAACCTGACACCTCAGTATATTGCTCACATTATTATTGTTTTTACTATAATGTTTGCTTTTACAGGTGTGTGACACTAAATTATATATTATGATTCTGTGATTAGATCTTAGGAACAAATAAATAACTTGGCATTTTTTGTGATCCTTGTTTGGAGTAGTTATTTCTAGAAAGACTACCATTTGTGTTTGCAAATAGGCACATTGACAGTGAGAATTGTGTGAGATTTGGGAAATACATTTCTGCTGACTAATGAAACAAAGTAATTAAGGTGAGGTCTATATAGAGAAAAGGATTGCCTAAAGCTAGTATTTAAATGTAAATTTTCATCCGAGGTAAAAGTGAGCCTTAAATAACTCTCAGGACAGACACTCACTGTTTCATATGAATGCTGCTTTCCATGCCCCACTGTTGGGGAATATCTCTGTATCTTATCTCCACATTGTATAAGGACAATCACAACGATCCAGATTCAGGCTGTGCTGGCAATCCCTTGGTGCTATATAGCTAAGAAATATTGAACAGCTTTTATTCATTAGTCTTAGTTAAACTTTAAAAGAATGTACATCAACATCTTGGGTACAGTTTGTTTAGTATCATCGGCTCTATGATATTTTAAAGAAAAGCAAACATTAAATGGGAAAAATGTGTAGTAGGAAAGGGAATGTTCTATAAGAAAATAAATGGCTTGACAAATTCCAGGGACTTTCAGGGACATTTAGAATGATTTCCAGAAATGTCCACCACAGTATCTGATTTCCAGGTAAAGACATTTCTTCATCTCTCTTTCACTGGTAAAATCATATAATTTTCTGGCTTCTCATAGCTATGTGAGGAAAGAATGACAGTGGGGTCCTTCTATCAGCCTAGGGTGACGTTTAAGATACCAATGTACAAAGCCAGAAATATATTCCTTAGATTGCAGGAAGTATGTGGTTTAAAGAAGGAGCTTGAATCTATCATAAGTACTGTGTGCTATAGCCCTGCCTGGGATCACGCATGGCAGAGTGCTCTAAGGAAAGAGGTAATACAAGACTAAGAATGTTCATTTAACCTTTAGACACAAGACAGACAGAGACTAAGATTATTAACTTTTTTTTAAGACAGGAGGGAGGACTCAAAAAGGATTTGAAACTTGCTAAAGTTTGCCTATCAGTGCCCAGTAGAACATGAATTTATAAAGCAATGTCAACTGTTAGTTCTTTCCTGAACATCTTTATTTTAAAAAAAAAAAATGACAACTCTAAATGTTATCAAGGAGTCTTTTATGTTTCTATTATATAATCATTTCACACAGTTAGATTTAATCTGTTGTATTTATCTCATTACTCTCACATAAAGAACCCATAATAAGAATAAAAATAAAATTTAAATTTTGGAGAAAGATCTATATGTGAGTTAAACTAATTTGTTTCAAAAAACATTTTCTTAGCTATTATTTATTATTATATGAAATGACTGAATGACAAGAAGACAGCTGAAGACATTTTAGCAAGAAATGCCTCATAAATTTCAGCAGTGTTATGACATGTCTTCTTCATTGAAATTACTTTTTTGGTTTAAAAGTTTGTTTTTTTCCATTTTACATACCCACCACAGTTCCCCCTCCCTCACCTCCTCCCACTCACCCCCACTTCTTCCACCCCAGCCCCATCCACTCTTCAGAGAGGGTAAGGGCCTCCCATGGGGAGCCAACTAAGTCTGGCATATCAAATTGAGGCAGGACCAAGGCCCTCCGCCCTGTATTGAGGTTGAGCAAGGTATCCCACCATAGGGAATGGGCTCCAAAAAGCCAATTCATGCACCGGGGATGGATACATTTTGGTCCCACTGCCAGTGACCTCACATACTGCTCAAGCCACACAACTGTCACCCACATTCAGAAGGTCTAGTTCAGTCCCAGCTGTCAGTCCAGAGTCAGTGAGCTCCAACTTGCTTGAGTCAGCTGTCTCTGTGGGTTTCCCAATTGTGATCTTGACTCCTTTCCCCATAGAATCCCTCCTCCCTCTCTTTGACTGGACTCCGGGAGCTCCACCCAGTCCTTAGCTGTGGATCTCTGCATTTTCTTCCATCAGTTACTGGATGGAGGGTAGTCATCGATCTGATTTACAGGGGAAGGCCAGTTCAGGGACCCTGTCCACTATTGCTTAGAGTCTTAGCTGGGGTCATCCTTGTGGTTTCCTGGGAATTTCCCTAGCACCAGATTTGTCCCTAACCCCATAATGGCTCCCTCTATTAAGTAGAACTGAATGGTATTGTAAAATAAAATTAAATTAAATTTAAAAAAAAAAGATATCTTTTTTTCTTGCCTTTCCTCTCTGTCCCTCCCCTCTTCCCCAGCCTCCTGCCTCCCCAGCTTCCAATTTACTCAGGAGATCTTATCTATTTCCCCTTCCTAGGGGGATCCATGCATATCTCTCTTAGGGTCCTCCTTATTACCTTGCTTCCCTGGGGTTGATGTCCCTCAACCAAAGAATGGATAAAGAAAATGGGGTACATTTACACAATGGAGTATAACTCAGCTGTTAAAAACAAAAAACAAAACGACAACAACAATAAAAACCAGTGGAACAGGGATGGAGTGGAAGAGCAATGAAAGAGATACCATGATAGAGGGAGACATCATGGAGATAAGGAGAAATAGAGTGCTAGGGAAGTTACCAGGAATCCACAAGGATGACCCCACCTTAGACTACTAGCAATAGCGGAGAGGGTGCCTGAACTAGACTACCAGTAATCAGATTAGTGAATATCCTAACTGTCAATACAGAGCATTCATCCAGTAACTGATGGAAGCAGATACAGAGATCCACAGTAAGTACCAGGCCTAGCTCAGGAAGTCCAGTCAAAAAGAGAGAAGAGGGATTCAATGAGCAAGGAGTATCAAGATCGTAATGGGGAAACATACAGAGATGTTGCTGGAGGGCTTCTCTCCAGGTTCCCCAAGCCCCGCAGTCCCACAATCCACTTACAAAATAATCACTCAGACGCTTATATCACTTATAAACTGTATGGCCATGGCAGGCTTCTTGCTAACTGTTCTTATATCTTAAATTAACCCATTTTTATAAATCTATACCTTGCCACGTGGCTGGTGGCTTACTGGTGCCTTTACATGCTGCTTGTCCTGGCAGTGGCTGCAGTGTCTCTCCACCCTTCTTCCTGTTTCCCCAATTCTCCTCTCTCCTTGTCCCACCTATACTTCCTGCCTGGTCACTGGCCATCAGTGTTTTATTTATATAGAGTGATATCCACAGCACTTCCCCTTTTCTTCTTTTTTTAAAAAGGAAGGTTTTAATTTTAACATAGTAAAATTACATATAACAAAACAATTATCGAGCAAGAATTACAGTTACAATTTTAAAGAAGATGTCCTATCTATCTTATATTTGTGGGTTTAAGGTTTTATATCTAACTTATGGCTACCCACTACACAGAGACAACCAAACCAAACTAGTAGAGACTCATGAACTGTGGACCAAGAGCTGTGGAGCCTTCATGGGACTGGCCTAGGCCTCCTGCATAGGTGAGACAGTTGTGTAGCTTGGTCTGTTTGAGGAGCCTCTGACAGTGGGAATAGGATCTATCCCTGGTGCATGAACTGGCTTTTTGGAGCCCACTGCCAATGGTGGGACACCGTACACAGCCTCGGTGAAAGGAAAGTGCTTAGACCTTCCTCAACTGAGTGTATGAGGCTCTGTTGACTCCCCACGGGAGGCCTTGCCTTGGATGAGGTGGGAATGGGGATGGGGTGGAGGGAGAGGCTGGGGGCGCGAGAAAGGAGGGGAGGGGATCTGTGGTTGGTATGTAAAATGTATAGAAAATTTCTTAATAACAAAAAAATAAAATAAATTCCAAAAAAAACCCACCAATGACATCATGAAATTTGCAGGCAAATGGATAGAGCTAGAAAAAACTACTGAGTGAAGTAACCCAGACACAAAAAGATAAACACCGTATCTAGTATGTACTCACTTATAAGTGGATATTAGATGTAAAGCAAAGGATAACCAGGCTACAACAATTCATTTAAATTATTATTATTGTCTTTATCACTCATATTTATTCATCAGTATGATCAATATCATGTGTTCTTTTCAGCAAAATTGAACATGAAGAAAAAAATAAATGTACGAAGTCTGAATATATATTTGATTATTATTTTGATTATATTACTGTATTATATTGTTTTGATATATTGATTATATTATTATAATAGATGTACAAGTCAATTTCATTTCCAACCCAATTACACTATTCTAGCAAAGGTCAATTTTCACACAATGTAAAGAAGCACATATTCTAATTTACATTCACAGAGTTTTTTTCCTTAGCTTGTCACTCACTGCCTTCACCTCTGTATGTTGCATGGTTATTTGTTTTCACTTATTTTAAAGTTAATTTGGAATAGTTTTCTAGCACAAAGCACATACACACTTGCTTCTGTGCCTCGCTGAGCAGTACATTCTATGCCAAATTCTGAATCTTTCCCCCACCCCTATACTAATTCTGAATGCTATTATTACATTGATCTTTCAAGGACTGTTCTACTGTTTATCCTTGCTCCATTCTACTTCTGTCTAACTAACCCAGAGCAGTCTGATTTGTACTCATGAGATATCACAGAAATTTAGCCAATTCCCTTTTCTTGTCCATATTATAAAAGATTAGTGGAAAGAACATTTGATATTGATCATACTGATGTCCAAATCTGAGTGCTCTGGCAACAATATGGCTAATAATAATTATTATTAATATTTAAATTAAGAAGTTATGTCATATCACTCAAGTTTACTAATAATTTTATGCTAAGATATCATCAAATCTTTTCCTGTCACTCTATCATTTGGTATAAACAGATAATAGTTAATAATAATGTTTTTGAAACAAAGTAGTTTAAGATCCAAGTGGTTCTTTCTCAAAGCCTATAATGTCTTTTTATTTTTACTATTTATTCTAGATCCTTTAGATGTGACTAATATGACAGAGTCAACAGATTTGTGGAAATACTAAACACTCCCTGATTGCACTAGCAGTCATACGTTTAAAACCTGGATCAAGAAAAAGCAGGGCACTGAGATTCATTAAGAATTCAGATATTTCCCTAGTCTGGCCAGCTCCTGGAGTCAATAGATAAGGAGTCCTTATGCCCTGACCATGCAACCCAACTTTTCCCTGCCAGCTTAGCTCTAGGCACCAACAGGTAAGGGCTTGAAGTCCTAGAGCTGACAGGGATGGTTCTCCCAGACTCCTTGCTCTCTGTCCACATATTGCCTGACTGCTCTAGGAACAGAGAGCTATTCCATAACCAGATCCACCCACAAGGGCAACACTTCCCCGCATCGCCCAGATCACAGCACCTAAAGGTAAGGGATCATCAAACTTTAAGTATTTAAGTCAAGCTTCTCCATCACTCTATCAGTCCACTTCCTGGTGATGACAGATAAGAATTTCTGAGACTGGAACCACACTTTCTTTCTCTTTCTCACACACCTAAATGAGAAATCTATGATTCCTACTCCTTTATTCTTTGTAGCATGTTATCATAGACGACCAGAGACCAGGTTATGGGAAACAATACAATAATGGATTCATATACCTACCATAAAAAGCGAATTTCCTGCAGTGTACACAATATTCACTTGACTATGTCCTTGATATCTTAAAGGTCATACTGTGGTAACTGAAGAGGAAGTTATGAGAATTCAGAAAATTATACATCTTCAACCAATGAAAGATGGAAGTCAGTGAAGAAAAAGTTTTTTTCCTGGGGATCAGATTCTGATGTGAACAATTCTGAGAGTGTTTCCAAATGTCCCTAAAGGTCTCCCAATCTCTGTTCTTTTTAAAAGTAGCACCCAAATGTACTTTCTGTTAAAATAGATCTTTACTCTTAATCCTTTTTAGAAAAATAAACAATTTTATTAATATTTGAAAAATTTTATACAATTTAGTTCATCATAGTTATCTCAATTCCCTGCCATAAACTCTTCTCAGACCTACTCCCATGCCTTTATTCACCCATCTTTGGTACTCACTTCTATTTTTTTTAATTTACCAACCCATTGACTCAAGTTATGCTGTCCATATCCTACTGTGTGTAGGGCATCCCCTGGTGCATGTCTGGCTTACCTGGATCCACACTCTTAATGAAAATTGGCTCTTCCTCTTCCATCAATTGTGTATAGCTCAACTACTGATGGCCATGGATATTGGAGGAGTGTATGCTCTGTAGATGCCCTATTTGTGGCTGGGCTTCCTACGGTCGCTTATTCTCTGCACTGCCACAGGTTTAAATTCAAAAGAGACATGACATGGAAACAGCCAAATTGTCCATCAACTGATGAATGGATAATAAAAATGTGGCACCTATATACAATGGACTTTTTCATTATGGTTATGATGATTATGATTATTTTACACCTTGATCACAGTTGCTCCTCGACCCCCGTCCTGGCCACATTCCCTCTGCAGAGGGCAGGCCTCATGTAGATATCAGCCTTCTGCATATATGTTACAATGGACTTTTATTCAGGGAGAAATGTGGTAAAAAAAAAGAATGGAGCCATAAAACATTTTACTGAGTGAGGAAATGCAGCCCCGAAGGACAAACATCTCATGTTCTCACTCATGTGGCTCTTAGTGTTGAATCCTTAGATTTGTGTGTTTGATTTAGTGTATCTGTGGAGTTCTGGAAACTAGAATGGGACCAATGATGGGAAGAGGGAAAAATAACACCAAGGGAGGAAACAGTAGAACACAGGTGGCATGAAGCAAAAAGTGGAATAATGGGGAAGAAAGTTTAAGTAGGTGAGGGCTTGAGGGGACAGAGAAAAGAGTTGGGCAAGGAATAGGTAATTCTAAAGATGTTTTACACAGCAAAATGGAAACTTCCTGTTGTATTACAGAGAGTATCATATTCATCCCCAAAGCCTTGTACTGCTTTAATAAATAAATAAAAAGTCTTGTCTTGTCCCAAGTGTGAGGTACCTCTTCTTGAGTTTTTGCTGAGGTGTTCTAAAGCCCCCCCCTCAAATAAAAACGATCCAGGTTACTGGCATTGCTCTTGGTTACACATTTCTTAGATACACTACTCTTATGATAATGGATGATGAGCCACAGAGAAGCATCAGCAGATTGTCATCACCTCCAGAATCCAGTTTTCCCCACCAACAATCACTGTATTTCTCCTTGCTTGTACTGGGCGATGAGATATAGAGATAGTCCCACAATAGTGGGAAGTGGGAATATCATCATTAAACCAATCAGAACATGTGTGTCTTCAGAGACGTTTAAGGATCACATTTATTATGTATCATGCCTAGAAGTTACATGCAAATACTAGATTCATGAATTTTTTGTCTATATAAAGACTTCATCATGTAAATTATGAAGTATCTTATTCTAATTGTTTGCATTTTTAATTCAAATACTAATGACTTTGTTGTCCTGTGTCATTAAGAAATAAATACAAGGTCATGAATCTCAATTCTGATTCCATTGAGCTCAACCTGCAGACTCACAGGGAAATAATCCTAGAATTGAATATTCCTACCAAGAAACATAAAATACAGAATTATGTGTTCCCAAATCTGGTTGCACAATCATATGGTACTTTAACTGAATCTTTCAAATTTATAACTGAAAAATCCATAAAAATAGTAAAATGAGAAATATGTTGAGGTGTCAGAGAACAGAAATTTATTAGATGAAAATTTTGTTTTCAACAACTCTTGTAAGAAAATAAAAAAATCACACATACATATATCACCAGTATATAAAGTAAGAGAAATTAATGGCAGTCAATTCCAATAATCTGTCCAAAATTGAAAATGAAGAAACTGTTAATGGAAGAATAAATAAAAATAGTACTCGGGAATAAGCATGAAAACAATGGCTACAGGGCATAGAGACTGGCTTGCGTATTGTAAGACTGTATGTATGCAACTGAACAGTTGAATCATAGAGGCCGGATATACAGGATAACCTTTAACAGGAATGTTGACAGGTTCTAGGAGCCAAGCAGGCTGGGCAGCAGAATCTCACTCCATTAAAAAAAAAAAAAAAAAAAAAAAAAAAAAAAAAAAAAAAAAAAAGCTAGGGAAGTCAGACATTTCATAATTCAGAGGGCTGAGGTCCCAGAGCAGCAGCTTCTAGATCTATTGCCTAGAGAATAGTAGCTCCCAGGACAAAAGCCCAGAGATGCATTATACATCTCCTGGCAGGATCTGTAAGGAGTGGTGCTCCTGGGGTAGTAGCAGGGCATCTGGTAGGGGCTAGACACCACACAGTCTCTGGAAGCTGGTGGGTTCAATTCAGGTTGCCTGACAGCCACTTTGCAGAGAGAAGCCCAGCTGGCAGGTACTGGGAGAGCAGCTGGTGGTGGTATAGACCAGGTTGCTGGGGTAGGAAGAGCCACAAGAGGAACCTGAAGTGGACGAGCAGCTCCTAAGGGAGCAGGAGGAGAAGTTTCCAGAACAGCAGCTGTAGGCCATGTTGAGAGGAGATATGAGCTCAGCTGGATGTAGCTGAGAGGATTCTGAGTTTAAATGTCACTTTGTGGAAAGAAACAGGTGTGGTACCCAACAGGGTCACCTTTCACATATTTGTGTGCTTCCTCCTTTACGATGGCACAACTCAGTTAGTTCTTTGTAATTACAGTTGCGTTTGCATAGTTTTCTGTACAGTATATTTACTAGTGTTGCAATTTCCTTGTTATAGCAAAAGGAATGTCAGGAAAACAGATGTCAGAATTGCCACGAATGTTTTTACACTAAGGCTTACTCTGTCGTGTCTGGGAACATCCCTCCTTTTCCTCTTGATGTAATATTTATATGTTTTGTCACAGAATGTAATGAGGAATTCATGCTTGTTTTTCATTGTGTAGAATGCTTGTTTTTCATTGTGTAGAATGAGAGTAGTGTGCTTTTTCCATTTATTAGTGAACTGGGAACATTATTTAGGGTTTCATTCAAAACCCATCGAAGATTATCCATACTTGTCTGAACTGCAAATTTTCATTATTATTCTATGTGGACCATACAGAATTATCTATGTTTCACTTTCTAGTAGAAAGAGTACACTATAAGCCAAGAAAAATAAGTAACAATGAGCATAATAGCAGAGAAAGCAAGACAATGATTAAATTTCTGGTGACGGCAAAGGACAGCAATGAGATAGTCTAATACATGCTGGTATTTTTGGACCACTGTAAAAATTCAAAGCTTATACGCTTTGTTGATTCTCAAGGGAGACCTTACCCTATCCAAATGGAGACAGAGAAGTGGATGGGGGAGGTACCAGGAAGTTGGGGGAGGGAAGAGGAGGAGAGAAGGGAGGGAAAACTGTGGTTGGTATATAAAATAAAATAAAGAAAAAAATACAAGGGATCCATTAAGAAAAGGAGGTGGAAAATTCTGAGAGCCAAAAGTGATGGATAAGCCTAAGGAAACAATCTTTAGAAACAACAGGTGGATGCACAGGAGTTCACAGAGAACATGGAACCCGTAAGATCTACAAAGGTTCAAGCTAGTCAGGGTCCTATCACTAGAGGGAGAAATGGAGATAGGCTACCACCACTAACCAAGAAGCTGTTTGCAATTGGTACCCACTGACAAAGGGAAAATCAGCTCTCTTCAATGGAGGGTTATATCAACCACACTCCAGGACAGGACCCATGTACAGGACAAGAAGGCTAACACTAAACCAATTCCACAATGCCATGCTTTTCTACTTTTTTTTTTTTTTGGTTTGTTTGTTTGTTTCATTTTGGCATTCTTTTGTATTATTAGCTTTTTGTTTTTGTTTTTATTTTTTGTTTTTGGGGTGTTTTGTTCATTCATTTGAGAGAGAGAGAGACAGACAACATTCACATACACTTACTCACTCACTTACTCTCACACACACACACACACACACACACACAGAGAGAGAGAGAGAAAGAGAGAGAGAGAGAGAGAGAGAGAGAGAGAGAGAGAGAGAGAGAGAGAGAGAGAGGCTATGAAGCTGTGTGGATAGGTAGATAGGGAGGAGGATCCAGGAGGAGTAAGTAAAGGAGGAAACATGATTGAATATATTGCATAAAATTGTTAAATAAAAAGGAACAAAAATAAATAAAATATAGTTAAAGTGTAAAACACACAAAATATGAGAGCATGAAACATGTATTAGAGTATCTGTCATGTGGCCTGAGGAAGCAATGGGGTCTTGTCTGTGTTTGGCAATGTGAAGGACTCACATCTAACCCCTTGAGTAAGACCTTACTGGAGAACCTACTACCTGTATTCTGCTACATGAGAACTGTATTAAAAAACTACTAATGCATTACTATATACCCATACATGAATGCCTCTCTCAACCCTCATCAGAAAAGCTTGATTAACACAAAGAGGAACAACCAGTCAAGGTACAGAAAATAAAGATTGCAGGATGTCCATCTTTAAATGAGACATCTTTGTCATGCTGCCTTTTGCCAAGGCTCAGGGATCATTGTGGAGGAGAGTGAAGGACAGTAAGAGCCAGAAGCAGTGGAACTACACAAAAATGGGGTTTTACAGGAAAAACAGAGCTTTTGCAATATGAATTCAGAATGGTTATGATAGCACCCAGTGCCTGGGAAAGCTCAAGCCAAATCAAATCACAGCATGTAGCAGAGAGGTGGGCATGAAATATTACCCCTATCTGAGGAGCTATTAACAAATGATATCTGCTGGGAAAGAGTCAGTTTCTTTAAGTGGTTAGCACCTAAAAGGTCAACCACTCTCCAGGGAAAGGCCTCACATCTAAGGGTGTATGGGTAGTGCAAACTAAACTTGAGAGATTAATAAAATACATAGTGATAAAACAAAGTAAAGTGGTGAGGAAGGGGGACCTGGAGAAGGTTGAGGGTTGAATATAATCAAAGCATGTTGCATGAAATTCTCAAAGAATTAATATAAAAAAGATTTCTTCCTAAGATGTCATGAAATATTTTTCTATTAATCTATCATTTAACATAATAGTTAATAAAATATATTTGAAATGAATTAGATTATTCCCTTTTAGTTATTTGCCTAAATTTGCTTATTTTTACTCTTTATTATGAGTTTTTCACATGAGGCTAATAAGGTAGAGGCAATAGGCTAAACCTACTCATATGAAGCAGTTTCCAGAATAGTGGGAAGGTGAAGATTCCTTCATCACACTGGGAGCTGTGTGTTTTAAATTAAATGGTTCAGGAAAGAATAAAGTATGGAAATTCCTTTAAGAATCCAGGTTCTGTGATTACTTGATCTATAAACATTGCAAAGTTTCAAACACTTTGTGAGGCTTCTTTATGCCTATGATGTTCAAAATACCTCATCTCTCCCATATTTCCTAGTGTTAAATGAATAGTCTATGTCAGATATTACTATATTCATGCAGCATGCTAACAGAGATGATCCATGTCAGGACTATAACACAACACATGATATTTTGATTTTGGAGAGTTCAACACCTTGAATAAATTACCTTTACACTCTCTCTCTCTCTCTCTCTCTCTCTCTCTCTCTCTCTCTCTCTCTATATATATATATATATATATATATATATATATGTGTGTGTGTATACATATATAATGTATATAACCATATATCATATTTATATAGATATATAATTATATCACATCATATTTATATATAAATATGTGATATATAATTATATAATATGCATTTTATAGAGAGATGTATAATATTATATATATATACATATATATGTATATATATATAAAATTTCTTTTGCTAAGTAGCTGGATATCTCAAAGTTAAATTAGACCAATAGACAATAATTTCCTCCATTATTCTTCCCTCATAAGATTATGGGAATGTACGACAACACACAGTATAAGTCACTAAAGATGAAGCTTTTTCTTGTGGGTAAGACCCAAAGGTCCAGGATTCCATGAGTGACCTTAATGTTTTGAAAGCCCTTGAATTTAGAATATCAATTGTACCTTATAAATGCTACTTCAAAATGTGCTCCCCATCTTTTTTAACCATAATTCTCCTCTTTGATCTTCTTTTGTGCATCTTCTACACTGATAGATTTCTAAAACACTTGTCAAATAAAGTATGGCTGAGCCCTTGAGTTCTACTGTGCTTTAAGACTCAGACTAAGAATAATAACACAAAGTTGTTTCCTACTTCTTAAGTACATTGGAGATGAGACATGGATAACACTCAGACTAGGGAGGCAGGGAAGTCAGCATGCATGTGAGCCAGTAAGGGTTGGGCTTTAAAGCTGTTCAAGACTCAGTTCTCTCTTGGTGGAACATGCATACTCAAATACTAATCTTAGATAATTTTGTATATGTAGAGGCCTTACCTTATAAATTATATAACATCTTATTCCTGATGTTTATATTTTAGTCACATCCTAACTGCTTTGACTCTCTGGTTCAGCGAAAATTCTTTTGCTTCAATATCAAGCAGCTCTGACTGTTGATTAACCCACTCTTCAGATGCATATGGCAATCTTCCTAGAATTGATTACCACCAATAACTAATGTGACAAAAGCATAATTATATGTTCTCAAATACATCTGGATAACCATTTTGATCTTTAATTAAGTCTCTTAAAAACAAGAAATATGAAAATAATAAAGTAGACAATATATGGAGGTGTCAGAATGCACACATTTATTAGACTATTTTTTTTATTTTTAAATGCTCTTAGAAGAAAAGGAAACAGGACATGTATATATGCTTAGAACAGAGAGCAAGACATAACTTGCAGTTAACAAAAATATAAGAATCCAGAAGAAGCTGAAGATGTAAAGATCTGTCACTGGAAGGATGAAGAGTTCCAGTGGGGTAAGCAGGAAAACAATAGTTGTAAGCAGAGAGACATTGACACTGAGATTGTCAGGATATAGAAATTAACAGCTGAATCCATACAAGTCAAGCCCAAATATCTGTCAACAACAAGGTTGACAGGAACTAGCAGCTAAGTAGGTTGGGTAGCAGATTCTGGACCCATCATTCAGGAAAGGGAAGTCATAGAGTCTATAAGTTAGAGATCTGAAGCCACTGCATCCACAGCCCACTGAGTAGCAGCTTCCAGATCCATAGCCCAGGCAACAGCAGCTGCTGGACCAAAAGTCCAGAGACCCAGCATATGTCCCCTGGCAGGGACTGCAAGGTGTGGAGCTCCTAGGGTAGTAGCAGGGCTGTCTGGCAGGGGCTGGACACCACACAGGACCTCTGGCAGCTGGTGGGCTCAATGCAGGTTTCCTGACAGCTGGTGTTCAGAGAGGATCCCAGCTGGCAGGTGCTGGGAGAGCACTGGTAGTGGTGTAGACCAGGTTGCTGGGGTAGGGAGAACCACAGGAGGACCCTGAGGAGGGCAAGCAGCTCCTAAGGGAGCAGGAGGAGAAGTTTCCAGAGCAGCAGCTGTAGGCCATGTTGAGAGGAGTTCAGCTGGATGTAACTGAGAAGATTCTGAAGATTTTTTTTTTTTTGTCACAATGTGGAGAGATAGGCTTAAGTACTATCGACAAGAGGTGTAGTACCAAATAGGCTCAGCCTTGCTCATTCTTTTGCCCTCCCTTTTATTAATGAAGAATGCTGGAACCGTTCTGTAATTGCAATTGCACCTGAATAGTTTCCTGTACTGTATATTTAGAGGTGTTGTAATTTCCTTAATACCCAAAAAGGCAACGAGCTACTCCCATGTCAGAAATGTCATGACTGTTTTACAGCAAAGCTTATCACATTATATCCAGGGAAATCATATATATATATATATATATATATATATATATGAGTGCATTTATAAGGGATATTCTTGCCTTTTATGGTAGAAAATGAGAATAATGGTAGAAAATGAAAATAATCTTCCTTTCTTCTTCTTAAGAGATCTGAAGCATTTCTTTGGGTTTTGTATGAAATGTACTGAAGAGTGACCATACCCGTCTCTATCTTTCTCACTTTTCTTTAATTATGTATGGGGGACATGCAGTATTGGCACATAGTTCACCTCCAATAGCAAATAAACAATATAAGCCAAGAAAACTGAATAAGTTTGAGCTAGAATGAGATAGGGTTCATTCAGGATAGTATTTGGATCAGAGATTCTAGGTGCGGTCCACCAATAACTGGTCTAACTTCAGGCCTAATCCATGAAACACAGCATTCCTGACACTGTCTGGATGGCCAGGAACTGAAAGTTTAGATGGTTCAGACATCTAGGGTAGAATCAAACATGACTGAAAAAAATAAAAAGTCAATGAAATGATTCCTAATGATATTCTGCTATACTCATAGATTAGTGCCTAGCCCAATTGTCATCAGGCTTCTTCCAGTAGCTGATAGAAACAGATGCAGAGACCCTGAGTCAAAATTAGGCAGAGCTTGCGGAACCTCAGAGAAGAGGAGATCCAGAGGGATCAAGGAAACCAGAAAAACGTAGCCCACAGAATCAACTAGCCAGGGCTCACAGAGGCTCACAGATACTGAAGCTTCAATCAGGGAGCATGTAACAGTCTGCAATAGGACCTCTACATATATGTTATTGTTGTTTAGCTTGGGGTTTTAGTGGAACTCCTAACAGTGGCACCTCTACATATATGTTCTGATTCTTTTGTCTGCTCTTGGGACCTTTTTCCTCTTACTGGGTTGCCTTTGTCCAGCCTTGATATGATGGTTTGTGCCTAGTCTTATTGCATCTTGTTATGCCATGTTTGGTTCATATAACTGGGAGGCCTGCTCTTTTCTGAAGGGAAATAGGAGCAGTGGATCAGGGGAAGATGGGAGTTAGGGGGGGCTGGGAAAAGTGGAGGGAGAGAACACTGTGGTCAGGATTTATTGTACCAGAGTATGAAAAAACAAAAGACACCTTAGATCCTAGATCCTGTGTGTCTGACATTTGTGGCCTGAGGTTACATGGGTTCTCATCTAGGAAAGCAGAGAGGGATCATTTCTACCACTGTGAGACACAAGAGTTTCACTAACTGTGGACCTCCCTGATACAGTGTTCAGAGATATAATTTTGCATGGGCTTCTGCAGTCAGTAACTGAGCCCAGAGAATATATAGGGATTCCTATCAGAGTCTGATGACCAGCCTTAACACAGAGTTTTGGTGAGTAACTTGAAGTAAACCTTCCGCATATACATATAATGGGGAGCTTTGCTCTTCCTCCTGATCCATCTCCTATAGAAGCTTTTGGAGATGAAAAATAAACATGAAAAAAGTCTGAATATGTCAAATTATTCTTATAATGTTTAAAATAGAATCTGTTTTGGTGATAACAGAGAATTCAGATTTTTTGCCCCTTGGGAATGTTAAATAGAGTTGATGAAGGAATCATTTCACTTGTGTATGTACTTATTTACACTTATTTCTTCTGTAATTAACACAGCTTCTGTGGCACCTTTTTCTACTTAATACCTGTAATACCTATAGTCCATTCTGTGTATAACAACGTACAGTTTATCAGAGGTACAATAAAATAAGCCATCTTTAGAAGATGCACACTTAGTCTCAGCGGACAAAAAGATGTGTCGACTCAGAGCTTACACTTACACCCCCAAAAAATAAGATTTGAAAACTAGCATGTGTCATTCCTTGCCAATCACAGAAGAAACTATCACTGAAGGTGGAATATTACTATTTCCTTGCAAGACTTGTAAAATGTTTCAAATACATAATTAATTCTGGTAATTTGATTTCTTCATCTGAGTGAGGCAATCCAAATAAAGCTTTATAAAGCTTTAATGTTCTTGTCAAGCTGATAATAAAACTCACAATCTTGACAAAGGATGGTGTAGTAAATAATATTGTATAAAGTGAGATCATGACAACTCCAAGTATGGTTGAGGTGAAAGTTTCTATTGTAAATATATGTGAGAGAGAACATCCAGAACATTTGGAAAAGTCCAGAGCACACAGAGAAATAGTAGCCTGAACATTGGACTTGGCCATGAGAGGAAAGAGAGGCAGAAAGAGTGAGAGAGGAGGAGAAAGAAATGACCATGAGAGAGGGCCAAAAGAGAGGAGGGCCCAGAGAGCACAGAGCTGATATCACAGGGTTATAAGGGAATGTGAAGCTGGGCAGAGGAAGTCCCTGAATTAGAAAACTTCACAGGAGGGGCAGGTGAGAAGAGCCAGGATACCAGCAAGGACTCTGAAATGTATAACAGGTTCCTGTGATAGTGAATGAGTTTGGATGCCCGCATGTACTTTGGTATGCTAATAATCATCACAGATGGCCATTTGTCCCTTCTGCCAGCAAGGAGAAAATGACTCCTTTGGTAGAGGGGAACCAGCTTTCTGAGGAATGCTGGCTTTTGCCTAACTGTCAGTATTTGGGTCTGACAAATATAAATTAAAAATGCAGGAATAAGTATCAAACAATTTGAATTATTCTACCATTCAGAGTAGAAATCAATAAATATGAAAATATTCATATGTAAACCATGATGGAAGTATAGCTTGGCAATCACTGCCTTCATCCCTTTTTGTGGCATCTTTATTTTTGAAGACTTGTTTCATTGACTTTAAATTTATAATTAGAATAATTACAGGCTAGTGCTTTTTGTGTTTTTCCCTATAGAAATAGATGTAAAATATTGTTTAGACATTAGAATATATGATTAAAACAAATGAAAAGTTACCCACCAAGTCTGTATATCAACACATCTTTTCATTTGATAGCAGTGAGTGGTCATCTTTAAATCAGCCTTTTCATATGTTATTACTCTTTTAGAGTGCACCCTGCTATGTGCAGGGAGGACTAAGGATGGGCTTAGTAGACACTGAGATACAGGCTATGCACACTCTCTCAAATTAAATACCTAGGTTTTACAAAATATTACACAACTGAACTAATTTTATTGTCAAATCCACTTGACATGATCAAGAAAAAATATCCATCTCAACTCTCTGGTTTCTGTCAACAATTGGTCTTATTCTCAAAACAGTATAAACAAGATTTGATATTTATTATGAGGAGACACAGATAACTCTATCAGTGGCCTCTCCTTCTCTCTCTACCTAGGTACAAAGTGTTCAGTTTTCCTTGGATTAGTTTGTGCCTTTGCTATTGCAGGCAAAACAGCATGTTATGTTCCTTAATCCACCCAGAAACATTAGTGGAAAGTGAGAAATATAGTATAGTCTTTAGTAGATTTCTTAGGAAACACAGAGTAAAACTTCTCAACTTCAGTAAAGAACTAAGGACATAGTTCTCATTCTGTATCACGTAAGACAGGTGAGATCCTCATAATATTATAGTAAAACACCAGTAACAATGTCAAGGGGAAAAGGAACATTTTCCTGGACATGATGAAATAAGTGTTAGTGTAAAAATTGTCATGCCGTCTCTGACATAAGAGTAGCTCGTGACTTTTTCTATATCAAGAAAGTTACAACACACATAAATATACTACGCAGAAAACTATTCAAATGCAACTACAATTACAGGGATTGGTGAGTTCCACATGTGTAAAACAGGAAACAGACAAATATGGAAAGAATGAAAAGGTTATGCACCACACCCATTTCTGAGAGTATATAAATGCCCCTATCCACAGGGTGGCATTAAAAAATCAAAACACTTTCAATTAAACCCAATTGAGTTCAAATCTCAACATGGCCTGTAACTGTTGCTGTGGGAACTTCTCCTCCTCCCATAAGCACTGCCTGCCCTCCTCAGGTTCCTCAGGTGGCTGCTGTTGCCCCAGCCACTTGGCCTACAGTGCTGCTGGCTGCTCTCCCAGCACCTACCAGCTGGAATCATTTCTGCACAGGGGCTGTCAGGAGACCTGTATTGAGCCCACCAGCTGCCAGAGGTCCTATGTGGGGTCCAGCTACGGCCAGATACCCTGCTACTACCCCAGGAGCTGCTTTCTTAGCAGTCCTTGCCATTCAACCTATGCTGATCTCTGGATTTGTGGTTCAGCAGCTGCGACTTGTGGGCCTATGGATCTAGAAGCTGCCCTTCAGCATATCAAGTGGCTTCAGGTCTCTAAAGTACAGAGTCTCTACCTTCCTTTCCCTTAATTATGGATCTGAATTCTGCTAGCCAGCCTACGTGGCTCACAGTATCTGCCAATCTTCTTGACAGAGACCACTCTTTGGTATTGGCTTCTACGGAATCAACTGGAGGGTTTCGATACTCTTAGCTTATCAAAGTCATTTTGCTCCTGTAGCTTTTGTTTTCTTGTTCTACCTTTATCTTTTCATCCTGTCTTTAATGACGTCTTTCATCCTCAAGTTTGATTAATGTGTAACCCCATATTATGCCTTACCGACTGTACTCCTTAAATATACATGTGTTATTTGGTGTTCATCCAAGAGCATGAGCATTTGAAAATGAAATATTTAATCCAATAAATTGGTGTGATCTGGCAACTCACTATATTGTCCCTATTATTATTACATGGCTTTTAGTTTCTGAATTTACATATTTATAAGACTTAATAAAGATGAATATATTTCTTTAATTGGATTTTGGGAACAAAGTAACAAATTATTTGTTATTGGGCATGCTCCTTTTTGAAGGAGTAGTTAATAATAGGAAGATTGCCATTTCTATTGCAAATTAGGCTCAAAAACAGTGACAATGCCTGAGAATGAAAAACATGAATTTTTGCTGATCCAGGGAAATGGAATAATTAAGACTGGATTAAAAATTCCACCATCAAGAATAAGGTATATAGTTTATTAGGTTATGTATAAATATAGGGACATTTATTTAAATTTAGCATTTGAATGGAATTTCTAAGCCAACAAAAAACTAAGAATGGAAACATTCTCAATAAAGACACAACATTGCACAAGTGCTAATGTCCTCACCTGTCATGATGTGGCCACCATCCCTGAGCCTCATGTCCCAATGTGTAAGGAGAAGCACACCAATCTCAGGTGGAAAAACTTGGTTCAAGAGGCGTGATGACCTCTTAAAGCTCCTTGGAGGCTCAGCTTCAATCAGGTTAGAATTTATGTAGCTTTTCCCAGTGGCTTGTATTCTTCTGTCTTAAATGGAGTGGAAAAGTCAAGCTGCAGTCAAAGATGAAGGTGTGGTTCATTTGAAATAATAACTAGTAGAGGGAGAGACCAATCCATACAGTGGTGCATATAAGTTTACCAGCTTGGGCAAGAGAAACTCATGGTTCCAGGCATGGGGTCAGAACTGATTAGAGGAATGAGCACACATGCTGAAGATCTTGAATAGTAAAATCATAGATCCTAAGTAGTGGCCAGAGATGACACAGAGTGCTAGAAAGCAGACCATGAGTTCTAAATCACAGAGCAGAAGTGTGGACTCAAGGGGAAGAGACTCAGACTTCAGGAGTCTCATAACAGCTGCTGGAGTCAGAAGAATTGAGATCAGAACAGAAACGAATCAAAGTATGTCATCAAGGTCTGGAGGGTAACCCAGAAGTCAATGGAGCAGAGGGCATACCAACTGGGTGCTGAATCTTGGAGAGCATACAATAGCAGACTCAAAACTCACACAGGTGGTGGTACTACTGAGGCCAGTCAAAGAACTCTTGAGTGAAAACTATAATACAGGAGATTTTGCATTAGTTAATCTCAACTTTTATCATATGGAGCCTTAATATTAAGACAATATGTTTCTTACACAAAATAGATACAAGATCAATGAGACAAAATAGAGGATACAAGTTCATCACTATAAGAACAGCTACCTAAGGTTTTACCAAGGTAGCAAAAACATAACATTGAAGCAAAAGCAACATCTTCTACAAATGGTCCTTGGAATCCTGGTTCTAAACATGCAGATAAAAAGAAACT
Organism: Peromyscus leucopus; assembly: GCF_004664715.2. Lineage (NCBI taxonomy): Eukaryota > Metazoa > Chordata > Mammalia > Rodentia > Cricetidae > Peromyscus > Peromyscus leucopus. The sequence goes on from NC_051073.1 coordinate 9,856,577, forward strand.
AGACACTTCCTCATATCCCATCTTACACTTAACTCCCAATGGATTCAGGACATCATCATAAGACCTGATACTCTTGTTGTAGAATATTATTTTAAGATGTGTTACATTTGTTTATGCTGTGGAACATTTGTTTAATGATGCAAAGATGTGTTGCATTCTTTTATGTTGCATTTGTTTAACTCTATGAAGCTGTGTGACTGTGCCTGTCTAAAACACCTGATGGTCTAATAAAGAGCTGATGGTCTAATGAAGAGGCAGGAGAAAGGATAGGTGGGGCTGGTGGGCAGTGGGAACAAATAGAAGGAGAAATCTGTGAGGAAAAGAAGAAAGAGCAAGAGAACAAAGAGAGGAGGCTGCTAGGGTCCAGCCACCAGTTACACAACCAAACATGTAATAAGAAAGAAAGAAAAGATATAAAAAAATAGAGAAAGATAAAAGCCCAGAGGAAAAAGGTAGACAGGATAATTTAAATTAAGAAAAGCTGGCCAGCATCAACTCAAACCAAGGCCAGGCATTCATAAGAAATAATAAGCCTCCCTGTATGTAATTTGTCTGGTACGTGTGTGGCAGGCCCCCCAAAGAGTAAAGAGCCAAAATAGTAAAAGAGCAAAGAGTAAAAATCAACCAACAACATACTCTGAAACTTCTACAGGATAATGTGGGTATACATTTCAATTCATAGGCACAGGCCTATGCTTTTTTGGATAAGACTTCCATAGTATAAGTTATCAGTCTAACAGTGGACAAATATGAGATCATAAAATTCAAAAGCTTTTATTTAACAAAGGACAATTTTGGTTTAGTGAAGGAACAATCCACTAATTGGGATAAAATCAATGTGAGCTATCCATCTGATATTTGATTATGTTCTACACAACACAAATAACTTACAAAAATTAACATCAATAAAACAACCAATTAAAACTGAGATGTGGAAATAAGAGAGGTCAATACAGCAGGCAAAGGAGAGCAAGGGAAAAGAAATGCTAAGGATTTTTGAAAAAGCTACAAGTAATCATATTTTTTAATTTACCTGAAATTACATTTAATATATCTCAATGTATTACATATAACTATCTCTATGTACAAATTAAATATAATATACCTATGTGTATGATATATATTTGTATATCACATAAACTCAGTACTAGGCATAAGAAATGAGAAACCCTTTTGTCAGTTATTGTTCAGGGGATTTCAAGAAACTCCCAGAACAATGTGGCTATTGTCTTTGTCCTTGGTTTCTTCCCAGGAGTTAAATTTCCTATTTCTGAAGACATGATAGACTTTGGGCCCAGGACTTAGATAAGTTAAGATGGATCTTGCCTGAAAGCCTGTTCTGTGATTATTGGCCTTCAGAGTACCAGGAGACACTATGTAAGTGACTAAGGGAGGGAGAAATTCAATAGGCATACTCAGCTATGACACCTATAAACTACAACGATGACCGGCGTGGCAAGTAACTATAAGCTCTCAAGCCTCCTGAAAGAAGCTTTTCATGGTAACAGACAGAAACCATTACAGAAAACGGTAATAAGTCAAAAACATAGAGGATAACTGATTTTCAGGTTCCCAGACTCAATGGATACATCTCCAACACAACTCTTGCTACTAAGGCTTGGGGGATACAGAAGAGGGCCTAAAAAGATTGAAATAGACAGAGGGATAGGAATCTTCTCTTAGACCCTGTCTGAGATTCCTGAAATTGCAGGGAAGTTATACCTAGGATACCTCAACAATAATGTTGCATAAATGTAATCTGAAAAAGTAATACTAATAGACATGTATTTTGAAAGGGGGAAGTCTTATAGGACCCTGCCCCAGACAAAGAAATACAGGCAAACAAGAAAGGCTGAGACAGGCAGAATAGTTCTTCCCCAGTCTTAAGATCCCTAATTGGCAATCTAATATCAAGTAGTGAGTCCTGAAATTGTATATCTACAAGCAACACTAAAAGACTAAACAGGTTGTATTTATATATTTATACATTTATACACATAGGTAACAGTATTAAATTTTTAAAAAGGTCATGGCTTTGAGTAGGAGCTAGGGGATTGGAACATGGAAGTGGTTAAAAGCAGAAAAGGAAAAAATAATGTAATTATATTTTAATTAAAAATAAAATGGAGAGAGTACAGGGAGAGATGACTGGAATAGGGGGGCCTTTAGGAGCAATGTGGAAACCTAGTACAGTGGAAACATCCTGGAACCTATGAACCTATGATGATGACACTAGGGAGGACTCTTAGTAAAGGAGGCTGTGGATCTGAACAGGCCATCTTCTGTAACCAGGCAAGGCTCACAGTGGTGGAAGTGGGACACCAAGCCAGCCACAAAACCTTTCACTCACACCTGTCCTGCCTGCAAGATGTGCTGGGGGCAATGATGGCTCAGAGCTTGTACAAATGGCCAACCAATGACTGGTCTAACTTGAGGCCCATGCCAGGAGAGGCAACTCATGTCCCACACTGCCTGGATGGCCAGGAACTGGAAGCTGGATAGCTCAGAGATCTAGTGTATAACCAAAACAACTGACAAAAAAAAAATAGCAATGAAATAATTCCTAATGATATTCTGCTGTACTCATCAATCTGTACTTAGCCCAATTGCCATCAGTGAGACTTTCTCTGGCAGCAGACAGAAGCAGATGTGAAGACTCCCACCCAAACATTAGGCAGCATTCCTTTGGAAGAGGGGGAGGAAGAATTGTAGAAGCCAGAGGAGTTGAAGACACCAGGAGAACAGCCCACAGGATCAACTAAACAGAGACTATAGGGCTCACAGAGACTGCAGTAGCAATCATGGAGCCTGCATGGGTCTGCGCTAGGCCATCTACATGCATAGTTTGGTTGTTTAGCTTGTGGTTCTTGTGGGACTCCTAAGAGTGGGAGTGGGAATGCCTCGATTCTTTTACCTGCTCTTGCAATCCTTTTCCTCACCCAGAGTGGCCTCATCCAGCCTTGATATGGGTGTTTGTGCCTAGTCTTATTTTGGCTTGTTGTGCCATGTTCTGTTGATATCTGGGAGGCCTGCTCTTTTCTGAAGAGAAACAGGAGCAGTAGATATGGGAGAGAGAGGAGTAGGAGAGGGAACTGGGAGAAGTGGAGTTTAGGAGAAGCTGAGGTTGAGATGCATTGTGGAGAGAAGAATAAATAAAAATAAAATAAAATAAAATATGTATATTTTTAAAATCTTATAACAAAAACACAAATGACTAGAAAACACTTAAAAAAAATTGTTCAATGTGACCTGGGGTGATGGTTCAGTGGCTAAGAGTACATGCTGCTTTTGTAGAGGATCCAGGTTCCACTTCCAGATCCCACATGGCAGCTCACAGCTATCCATACTTCAAGTTTCAGGCTATCTAATAGACTCTTCTGTTTCTGCAGGCAGCAGACACTCAGGTAGAGCACATGCATTCACACAGGCAAACACTCATATACAGACGTAACCCAGTAAATTATATACCTTATTCTTGATGGTGGATTTTTTAATTCAAACCTAACTGCTTCCTTTCTGTGGACATATGTATTTTTCAAAATGTCCTCTGGGAGTCCCTGGGATATTGCATTTCAATTTTCCCTTAGAAAAACACCAAAATACACACTTTAAAAAAAATTCCCGTGATACCTGTATTGCCTTTTTTTCTCAGGCATTATTTTAAATAAATTGCCAAGATGTGCAGCTTCATGTTTGCTTTGAGGCTCAGGGTGACACTGACTATAAACTCAAAATTTCATAGAGAAACTCCTCTTCTGTTGATTGAAGTTGAGGCTGGAAGAAGCATCAGATGGCCCCAGCTCCTCCTGAACACAGCTCAGTGGGTTTTTCATACACCTATTTAAAGACAAGGTACAGGAATAATACCCCAAACTTGAGAAGCAGGGGCACCCCAAACTTGAGAAGCAGGGATACCAGCATTGACACAGTACAAGAAACTGTCCTGATAGCTGCTTAAAACTTGGGTTATCTTTTGTCTAAAAAAAATCTACATTCAAATTCTAGAGCAAAATAAGTTTTTCCTTTTGTATAAATTTTACTATCTGGATTATACAATATAATATTCTTGGCACTTGCATTTCTATTTATTAGGTTAATGACCTTAAGTTACTGGATCAGTAAGAATTCATGTCCTTCAATCTCAAGCCATTGCAGTTTGAACCCTGTTTGCAGATGTCAATGAATGTCTTCCCAGAACTGATTTCTCCCAAAAACACATTCCCGTATACAAAATGAGTACAACAAATCCAGACAAATAACCCTGCTGGTTATTATTTAAGACTTCCAAATACTTAATTGAACACTATAAATCAAATAATAATAATAATGTAATAATAAATAGAGATGTAAGATTGCACAAATCAAATTTATTTAATTAAAATTTCAATATTAGATACTCTTGGAGGAAAACCAAATATAAATTTGAGAGGATAGACAGTAAGGCATACTTTTGAGTTATCCTTATTCTGAAAATCGGTCAGAAGTTGAGGATGAAAGAAGTAGTTGAGGGATCATTGAAAAGACAGTGGTAAGAAGGAAGAATGACAACAAGGCTATAGGACACAGAGATATTGATTTTGATATTGTAAGACTACAAAGATTTAACAGTTGAATCCAACAAGCCCAGACCCACAGGTTGATGTGTAACAGTAAGGATGAAATGTAGTAGAAGCCAAGTATGTTGGGTAGCAGAGTCTGTACCCATAACCCAGGGAAGGGAAGCCAGAGACTCCACAATTCAGAGATCTGAAGCCACTGGTTCCACAACCCACTGAATAGCAGCTTCTAGATCCATAGCCCAGGGAACGGCAGCTCCTGGACCCAAAGCCCAGACACCCAGCATATGTTCCCTGGCAGGGACTGCAAGGTGTGGAGCTCCTGGGATAGTAGCAGGCTGTCTGGCAGGGGCTGGACACCACACAGGACCTCTGGCAGCTGATGGGCTCAATGCAGGTCTCCTGACAGCTGGTGTTCAGAGAGGATCCCAGCTGGCAGGTGCTGGGAGAGCAGCTGGTAGTGGTGTAGACCAGGTTGCTGGGGTAGGAAGAGCCACAGGAGGAACGTGAAGAGGGCAGGCAGTGCCCGAGGGAGCGGGAGGAGAAGTTTCCAGAGCAGCAGTTGTAGGTCATGTTGAGAGGAGATGTGAGTTCAGCTGGATGTACCTGGAAGGATTCTGAGTTTGAATGTCATGCTGTGGAGATCTGGGTTTATATACTCTCAGCAACAGGTGTGGTACCCAACAGTCTCATCCTTGATGCATCTGTGTGCTTCCTGGTTTACAGATGTGGAACAGTAATCTCTGTAATTGTAGCTGCATTTGCATAGCTTTCTGCACATCGTGTTTATGGGTGTTGTCGTTTTATTAAAGGAAAAGATGATGAGCTGCTGTTGTGCCAGACATGCCATGACTGTTTTATAGTAATGAGTATTTTATCATGTCCTGCAAAGAAATTGCTCCTTTTCCTCTTAATGTAACTTTTATGTGTTTTGTCACAACATCATAGGATGTTATGAGGAAAATACTTTTCTTCATGGTGTGTGACATGATAGTAATTTGCTGTTCTACTTGTTAATGAATTGGAATCATTACTTTGCATTTCCTATGGAATATACTGAAGATGGACCTTACTTGTCCCCATTCTTCTCATTTTCCAATATTCTATAGGAATCCCTAACATTTTCTATATGATTAAGCTCAATATCAAGGAAACGATATAAGCCAGGAAAAATCAAATGAGATTGAACCCAGGAATACAGAAGGGGAAAAATGATTAAAGTTTTTATGATCACAAGTGACAGAATTGAGGCCAGTTGCCACCACTTTACTACATAGGTCTCTAACTTTTTCACTTGGTCCTGAGTCCCTTCAAAGGGGAGGATTCTGGAGAAGAAATACAATGGGCAAAACCTGAATACATCAAATCATCCTCATATTACTTAAAAACAAAATCTACTGTTAAATATCAGAGAATTCAGGTTGATGCCTTTTCCTGGCCATGTTTTCTGGAACTGATAAAGAATTTTTTTCACTTGCATATGTACTTTATATTTTTTTTTGTTTATATTTTCATTTTGAGAGGGAAAAAACATGAAGTTGGATGAATAGGGAGGACTTGCTAGTATTTGGAGGACAAGAAAGAAGATCAAAATATATGAAACATTTGAATAATAAATAAATTAATTAATAAAGCAAAAGAAGAGAATGAGAGTTTCATTTTGGAGCTTGTATCTAGCCTATCTCTAAATAATGTCTGCTTAAGCCATTTTGGCCCTCTCCTCATATAACAATGTACACTTCTAAGAGTAAAAATGAAATAAGGATGCTTTTAAAATTATCACTTAATTTTAGTGGATGAAAGAATGTGTTGATGCATCAGTTTTATGCATAGCAATGCAATTGTTTTAAATCATTCTCACCCATACCAATAGTGTTTTTTTATACCTAAGCCTAAAGAAGAAATGAAACAGTTTTAAGCCATAGCAAATAACACACCATAGTGGAAAAAAAAAATATCACTTAGGGTAAGCTAAAATCAACTTCCTATTAGACACAGCAAGTTTTTCAAAAGCATAATTCCAACAATAGATTTCACAGTCTGGTCTAGAATCCTAATAAAGCTTTCCAAAGGCTTACGACTGTTGTCCAAGTGATAATCAAGGCCATATATCTTGATAACAGATTGAAAATCCTATGAGGAAGTTCATTTGTGATTGTGATAAATATATTTTTCCAGTCAAATAGCACCATTCTAACAATTAACATGGAAATTAGTAAGTGTGAAAAAGTGTGTATCCCAAGTAACTTTGGGGACCAAGGTCTTCCATAGCTTGTGAACACCACTTTCACCCCTGTCTGTCCTGTCATTATTAATAAGTCTTGGTTTCATTGGCTTTTAATTTATAATTTGAATATGTGGTGGTACTTTAGGTCAATTTTCATGTTTAGGTATAAAAGACATTGCATTCCTGTGAATAGATATGATTTAAAACAAAAAATATGCATGAAATTGAGCATCAACATGTCCTTTCATCTGCTAATATTAATCAATCATTTTGGTTTTTTTTTTTTTTGGTTTTTCGAGACAGGGTTTCTCTGTGTAGCTTTGCGCCTTTCCTGGAACTCACTTGGTAGCCCAGGCTGGCCTCGAACTCACAGATATCCGCCTGGCTCTGCCTCCTGAGTGCTGGGATTAAAGGCGTGCGCCACCACCGCCCGGCTAATCAATCATTTTTCAAACCAGTCTTTCTACATTATTTTTCCTCTTAGAAGTATACTTCAGTATGCATGAGAACAACAGAGATGGGCTTAGTAGATAATATTTAGATGTGGTCTGCACGCAGCTTCCAAAATAAAACTCTGAGGTTTTACAAATAAGCAAACAGTTGAAATACTCTTCTTTCTCAACCCTGTTTGAAATGTTGAAGACTAAATACGTATCAGAATTCTTTGCTATTTACCAAAAATCATTTTTATTTTCAAAGCTGTATAAGATTAGATGTGTTGAGACTTCCTGAACTTTTTTTCTCCAGAATCTCCCCTAAGACAGAGCTCAACAAAAAGAAAACTCCCCAAGAGCCACACAGCCTCTTGGTGTTTGCTTAGGGTATGCGATCTGCACCCTGTGTTTAAATACACTGTTTAGTTGCCATAATAATCTCCTTGGAATCCTTTATTTTTCCCCAGACTCACAGCATGGGTTCACGTCATACAACCCAAGGTTTCTACAGAACGCACAGCGTGGAGGACAGTAGTCAATGGAACTTCATGTGCTTTAAATTGTTAACACGGACGAGTCCATGCTGGCACAAACTCAGATGAGAACCCTGTATCACCTCAGGCCACATGTCAGACACACAGGATATGAAATGGTTTACTTCTGTCATTTCTTTGACTCTATTCACGAGTCAAAATGCCCTGTACTTGTGACTCTGCCTCTGTGTTGTCTTTGCTCTAACCACAGCTTCAAGCACTTCTCTCTCTCTCTCTCTCTCTCTCTCTCTCTCTCTCTCTCTCTCTCTCTCTCTCTCTCTCTCTCTCTCTCTTTCTCTCTCCATTTAGGTTCAATCTCATTCAATTTACTTTGCTCATTCTCTGCCATAGCCAGTGGAGGCGAAGTACATGGGAAATGCTACACACCCACAAAGAAGAGTATTGAAGAATGATAAATGGTGGTGAAAGCTGAGGTTATCTTCAGTAGGTTTCAAAGGGAACCAAAGTGATGCTTCCAATTCATTAGCAAAAAGAAGGGCAAATCTCTCTCATCACTAACTGTGGAAGAAAAGTGTGTTCTTCGGAACATTCTGACAAACACATAAAAATCAGGCCAGGAGGAAAAGGAGGGATTTTTCTGGATGCAATGAATAAGCATCAGTGTAAAACAGTCATAGCATCTATGACATAGCAATAGCTCATTGTCTTAACTATAAGAAAATTGCAACACCCATAAATACACTGTTTAGAAAACTATTCACATGCAATTGCACATTTGTAAACCAGGAAGCACACAGATGCATCAAGGATGAGACTGTTGGGTACCACACCTGTTGCTGAGAGTATATAAACCCAGCTCTCCACAGCATGACATTCAAACTCAGAATCCTCCCAGGTACATCCAGCTGAACTCACATCTCCTCTCAACATGACCTACAACTGCTGCTCTGGAAACTTCTCCTCCCACTCTCTCAGGCACTGCCTGCCCTCCTCACGTTTCTCCTGTAGTTCTTCCTATCCCAGCAACCTGGTCTACACCACTACCAGCTGCTCTCCCAGCACCTGCCAGCTGGGATCCTCTCTGAACACCAGCTGCCAGGAGACCTGCATTGAGCCCATCAGCTGCCAGAGGTCCTGTGTGGTGTCCAGCCCCTGCCAGAAGCCCTGCTACTACCCCAGGAGCTCCACACCTTGCAGTCCCTGCCAGGGAACATATGCTGGGTGTCTGGGCTTTGGGTCCAGGAGCTGCCGTTCCCTGGGCTATGGATCTAGAAGCTGCTATTCAGTGGGTTGTGGAACCAGTGGCTTCAGAACTCTGAATTGTGGAGTCTCTGGCTTCCCTTCCCTAGGTTATGGGTACAGATTCTGCTACCCAGCATACTTGGCTTCTACTACATTCCAACCTTCTTGTTATAGATCATTCTGTGGCACTGCCTTCTAGAAATTCAACTGTTAAGTCTCTGTATCCTTACAATATCAAAATCAAATCTCTCTGTCCTGTATGCAATGTATTATACTCATCTTCTACGATTACCCTTTTGTCTTTGTACTAACAATTCTTTCATCCTCAACTTCTGTCAGAATCTTAAATTAATGTGTCATTCCATATTATGCCTCAAATTTTGTGCTATTGATACTCTACTATTTGGTGTTCATTCAAACCTATTTGAAAACTGAAATTTTAATCCAATAAATTTGTGCAGTCTGAAACCTCAATGTATCGTTCATACTTTTATTACATTGTTTATATGTTTGCATTTATGAATATCTGGGACTTAATTAAAGATCAAAACCTTTACACAACTTGAGTTTGAGAGAAAATACTTTGGTTTTGGGCATGTCTCTTTTTTGTAGTAGTCAATAACTGGAAGATTGTAATTTGAAAGCAAATAAGGTTCATAAAAGTGAGCATTGCTTACGACTGAAGTATATGATGAAAAGTTATTCATCAAAACTATATTGCTATATAATTTATGGGGTTATATATATTTTTAGAGAAAAACTATTTAGGGGAATATGACTTTTCAACCATGAGAAAAGTCAGCTTCAAAGACTCTCAAGATAGACACTTTCTATTTAAAATGCTTCTATTTAAAATGCATTTCTGCCACCCAGATTTTAGACACTATTTCTGCCCATTTTCTCAAACATTTGAAAGGAGAATGGCAATGATCTTAGGTGGTAATAACTGGGCCCAGGAATCAAGGCAACTTCCTTATGCTTCTCCAACTCAACTTCACCCAACCTAGAAACACTAATGAACAGTATTTATTCATTTGTTTTAGTCTGATTGTCAAAGTCAAAGATTCAGGTATAGTTCATTTGAAATAAGAGTCAGGTAAAGAAAGCTGACCCAAAGCAATAGTCTATACTCCATTAGTACATCAACTTGGTTTAGCAAATAGTCATGGTCTCATGGAACAGACCAGAGCTGACCAGGGGCAGGCTCACACAGGCTACAATTTTAGGGCTGCAGAAGTCATGACCCAAAGGAATAGGTCAGGGCTGAGCCGGGGCAGTGATTCTACAGCAATACACTAGAAGTCATGGGCTGGGGGACAGGATTAAGGTACTCAGACTTCAGGAGTTCCACAGCAGGAGTTGGAGCAAGGAAAAGTAGGGATCGTATCATAGATGCCTCAGCATAGAACATTCAGATCTGGAAAGCAAAGGAGAGTGTCTGCCTATGGACCTCACCCACCCAACATATTGCTGTGTTGGGACAAGTTTTCATTGTAAATTTGGTAATATTCACTTCATAAAATTAGCTAGATCTGTGTGTTGTTATTTTCAACAAAATCTCAATTGTTCCACTTTGCTAGTAAGACTTGGGAGCCGGATGCTGTGGTGAAAACCTGCTAGCTCAGAGAGGCAAAGAAAGCAGCTGACCTTCCTCCTCTACTGATGTCCCCCCCAAAAGTATTTTCTCCTACCTCCTATGCTGTCTAAAACAACACCTCTCCAATTCAATATCCCTCCCTTCTGCTTTCCGTGTGTCTCTTTATCTGTCCTTCTGACTCCCTCTTACTCTCTATGGTTATTTTCTGTCAACTGGTTGCTTTTTCTACCTCTTGTCCTATATAGTGTCATTTTTATTTAATCCTGTTTGCAATAAGCAAAAAAGCTCTTGGATTAAAGGTGTGTGTCATGTCTGAGCCACACCACAACTAGAAACATCTTTTCCCAGTTAATAAAACAACCTCAGAGTTCACAGTGTGATCAAATATGCCACAACATTTCCCCCTTTTTGTCTAAATAAAAAAGGAAAAGTTTTAACTCAAACAAAGTAAAACTATTTACAATAATGAAGCTATTCCTGTCGAGCTTTCCACAATGTTCACCTTGGTTGTATTTGGCAGTTTTAGGATTGAGTATTTCTGAGTTCAAAGTACTGTAAAACATTCATGACAGTCTCATATCAATTCAGAAATTTAAATGTCCTGAGTAGTGTGTAGTCCAAAGCTGATTGTTTGGTGGTGTTTGCCAGTTTAGTGGCAATCCTGATTAGGTAGAACACAGTACTCAACATCAAGTGGTTGTCCAGCAGGAAGGGGCAACCACTAGGACAAGATGGTAGTGTGGGTGCAAGTGCTAATCTGGGACTCCAAGTTGGGATTCCAGGTTGATCAGCTGGAGGTGGTTGATACTACTTAAGCAACATATTCTTTTTCTTGGAATATGTTCCCTTGGTAATCTGTTCTCTTTCTTTAGATGTTTCACTTGTGCAGTGGTCTCTGGTTCTTTTCCCCTAAATCTGGGGAATTCCTTTCTTTGACAGGTGTAGTCACAAGATTTCCTGTGTCCTGGCCTGCTGGAAGTCAGGACAAATCTCTCCCACTTGAGTGCCCCAAGTAAACACACAGAGGCTTACATTAATTATAACTGCATGGCCATGGCTCAAGGCTTTTGCTAGCTAGCTCTTAGATCTTAAATTAGCCTATAACTATTAATCTATGTATCATCACATTTTCCATGGCTTTACTTACGTCCCATTACATGTTGCTCCTTAGGCAGCTGGCAGGCATCTCCTGACAGCCTTCCTCTTCCCAGAATTCTCCTTGACTGCCTATCCCACCTACACTTCCTATCTGGCTCCTGGCCAATCAGTGTTTATTAAACCAGTGTACAAAAGCATTATCCCACAGCAGACAGGTTATATTTTTCCTAGGGCAAATGATTTTGGCAACAGAAAAAAAGTATTATCTTTCAATTAAAAAGTTCTTCTGAAAATTTTAAAACTAAAAATAGCTTAAATATGTATGGACAAATGTACCTATATTCGCCTTTCTCTTTATATATATGATTTCAAGGTTTAAGCGTATTTATTTTTAGATCAAAAAGGAATTCACTTTGAATTGCAGCTTGCCTTTTGCAAGTAGATTTAAAATTTAAATCAGTGTAATTCTTTTGAGCCTGTCTCTGCCTCCCTTGTTGTTGGGATTAAAGGTGTGAGCAACTGCCTGCCTATTGATTCCTTATAATAGTAATTCTCATAGGATTGTCCTGGTTTAATTTGGTTATCCATTTTCCCTTATTTTTTAGTGTTAGGGTAAAATTTCAACTTTTTCCAGTGTTTAGTCTATCACTCTTCTTGATTTATTTTGAATTTGTTCCCTGGAAAATTTTAATATTCTAGTCCTAATTAAACGTGAGGCTACTTTATCTACTATTTCATTATTTTCAGACACTATGTGCATTGGGTAGCCATTCCAGCTTTGATCTAGAAGTTCCAACCCCCACTGAGGCTTAGGTAACTGTCACACCTACAAAGCAGGGCCAAGAGAGGACCCTGAAGACCCGAGATTCGGATTCGCTGGCTCTCTTGGTTCCTGGACCCTGGACGCTGAAGGTAAACCAAGCAAAGTTCTCCAGAGAACAACACTGGACTGCGCCACACCTTTCCCAGACCCCTGTAAACTATCCCTTCACTTGTAAGTTACCCACAAAATAAAACTCCCTTTTAACTACGTGGAGTGACCTTAATAATTTCACCAATACTTTGTGTGTGTTGCTTATATGAGCTACATAAAATTTGATGTCTTTGCTAAATTTTGCTAGAATGTGACATTTCCATTCATGCTTCCCATGACCAGATATCTTTGTCATTTTTCTGCCAGAAAAAAGTTTTCCATTTTGATGACCATATACCTATACCATTGCACATGCCATGAATTGGAGAAAATAGAGATTTTTCCTTTTGCTTTCCTATTTGTTTGTCTTATAGCCAAAAGTGCTGCTCTTAGTTCAGTGTGTTTTGCTGATTTTGTGGTTCCTTTCTCAGTACTTTCCATTCCATCCTCTGGTCTATAGGCTGCCACTTTCCATAAGTTTTGGTTCTATTAGTGGTTGATGAATCATCAGTAAAACATGCACTAGCCAAATGTGACCATTTTATTGGTCTCCACAGTCCAATAAGTGTCTCTTTTGGGGGAGGGATGAGTGATTTAGGGATGGGGATTATAGGCAACTGAGCTATTTCCTCAATGTTTGGTGCTGGGAGGCACAGCCCCCTTTGCTATCACATCTTGGTGACAAAAGAATTCAGAGAGGTTCGTGTTCCACTGTAATATCTTTCCTTCTGTGGCTAAGCCTGTGAAGGATTCTGTCTAAGAACAGATCCAATCCATCATTGTAAGGGCACTCAATAACCATTGGGTGGTTGGCAATGGCTGAGTATAAGGTCCTCCATGTCTTATCTCAAAGAGAGAATATTTTTGTTATCCATATATGGAAAGCATTTGCAATTGAAACCCACAGGCAAATGTTGGTAGATTCCTTTTGGCTTTATGCAATGTCCATAGTTGGCTATTCACCAATAATTATGATATCCATAATTAGGGTATCATGTGGTTCAATATTGGTCAAGGTTGCATGCACTAAGAGCTTACAGCAGTCACAAAAGTTGTTATTTGTTCCTGTCCTCAGTGGAAGTTTGTTGCCTTTCTAGTAACCCTGTAAGAAGGTTTTTATAATAATCTGTAAATGTGGTGTGTGATTTCTCTAGTGTGCAAACATACCAATTAGGAGCTGTATCTGAGTTTTGTCCCTGGGTAGTGGGATTAAAGGCATGCCTCACCACCGTCTTGTTCACTGTAACTCTAGAATTTAGAAAACAACTAATTTATAGAGGTCTACCTGTCTCTGATGGCATTAAAGTCGTGGTCTATCATACCCTGCTCAAATATCTTATCTTAGCTCTAAATCACTCCAACCTTAGAGATTTAGACAACAAGTTTGAACTGTAGTAACCCTTTGAATTTACTTAAAATATTTTAAATTTCTTAACTGTGTTTTTAATAGCAAACAACAAAAATATGCTTTTTGTTAAAGAAGAAAACTCAAGAGACGATGTCCAAGATGGCATGGGCCATGTGGCAATCTACAGTGTAATATTCTAACATGGAATTAAGACACATGGTTTAAGAAAACCCATTTGTTATTTCATGGCAGTAAGGTTAGTAGTGTGCCTTTGGTAAATTATCATTTGAAAACATAATTTTTTATGATTATTTTTTCATGCCTGATCAAATGAAAGGCATTTGTTAGTCTTTATAAGTTAGTTTCAAGCGTGGCGGTCTGGGAGGGGGGGACTGGACCTGCCTGGACTGAGTCTATCAGGTCGATCCCGGTCCTCGGGGGAGACCTTGATCTGGAGGAGGTGGGAATGGGGGGTGGGCTGGGGGGAGGGGAGGGGGGCGGGGAGAGCATGGGAATCTGTGGCTATTATGTGGAACTGAATGGTGTTGTAAAATAAATAAATAAATAAATAAATAAATAAATAAATAAATAAATAAAAAATAAGTTAGTTTCAATTGAATGACCAAGCTGTCTGATAAACTATTACCTTCTCTATGTTTTTCTATGCATGTACAACCCTGACCAATAATGAAACAGAGGCTACCCTAATAATGGATATCATGAGGTCTCTCCTGTTCAAATCTAATCTTTATCACTCTTGATTGTTTTCACAGCTTTTCTTCTACTTTGCAAACAAAGGCAAAACATCTTCCCCACATAACACATATCTTGGTTTCCATTTTGAGGTCAATGTTTAAAATATACAGGATGATTCATTTCAGAAGTTTTTTTTCTATTATCCAATCTCTCCCCAAAACTCTTGTTACTTTCTTGTTATCACTTAAAACATTTTAAGTTAATAAAGCATCGTGCAATCTATTTCTGGGTGTCTTAATTATCCCTTTCTGTTTATTAAGCATATCTTTTAGAGTTCACCTTTTTCTGTAACTGTTTGTTCTATAGAGTTGGGTGGTATACCTATAATATGCTTTAATTTATAAAATAAAAAAAAAAACATTTCCTTCACTAGAGACTTTTGCTGGAGCACTGTCAGCAAGCATAATTTGTACAGTTATCTCCATAATAGCCAAAATTTCTAATAAATATGTAATTACAGAATCAGCCTTTTCAGAAATTAAAGCTGTTGCCGATTGAAATCTTGAATAGGCATCTATGGTATGGTACACATACTTTAATTTTACTAACTCTGCAAAATGAAACTCAATCTTTTGCCAAATTTCATATCTTTCTGTACCTATTGGGTTACTTCCTGAAGGTAATTGTGTTTGGTTATACAAAAAACAAGTAGGAAATTTCCTTGTTTTGTTGCCAAGTAAGACAAAAATCTTCTTTATACATTTGATGTTAACATGGGGTTTTTATGAAATTCTGAGGCTTCTAGCACATTCCCTATTAATAGCTTATCAATTTCATCATTACCTTGTATTAGAGGGACTGGTAGACATATATGGGTTCTGAAATTTGTTATATACAATGGATGATTTCTATTTCTGATTACTTAGAGTTGAATAAATAGATAAGTTAATTCTGAATCATTTGTAATAAATTCAGCATTTCAATATGTAAAAGAGCTCTTTCTGCATATTGAGAGTCAGTAACTATATTAAGAGATTCAGGAAATTCTAATAATACCATAAGAATGGCATTCAGCTCTGATTTTAAACTGAATTATAAGGGATTTTTGCAACTTTACTTATTTTTCCTGGCTTATAGCCTGCCTTTTCCTCATTTATTTGCATCAGTATATAATGTAGGATCTGCAGAAATTGGTGTCCCTTTTACTATATCAGGTAGAATATAATTAGTTCTTTTTATAAATTTTTGGGATATTTGTTGCTAATTTCTCCCAAAAAATTATTGCAAGTTCTTTGTACCAATGTTCATTTTCTGCCCATAACAAGGCCATTTCAGCATTAGTAAAGGGAACCACAGTTTCTGTTTGGTCTATTTCTGCTAAATGAAGAAGTCTCATTTTTCTTTTCATTTTTCTATACAGGTCTTTATTTTTTTATTCTGTTTGTGTGATAAAAATATCCATTCTAAGATATTATCTTTTCTCTGAATAAAAATTCCTGCAAAAGAATAAGTAGATGGTGAAATAACTAAAATATAATCAAGCTTTGGGTCCAGGTGATCCACAGGTTCATCCTATAATTTCTATTCTATCAGGATCAATTCTTGCTCAGCCTCAGCTGACTAATTTCTTTTACTACTTATATCCTTATCATCTTATAAGGTTTGAAATAAATTACTTTGCTCTTGAGTAGTTAATCTAATTGTGGACCTTAGCCATTTAATATCTCCTAGCAATTTTTGAAAATAAGAGTTCATTATTGATCTCTTCTGATTTGTGCTTTCTGTAGTCAAATTATATGTAAGCCTATTTTATATCCTACATAATTGATAGAGTCTCATCTTTCTATTTTTTTCAGGAGCAATTTGCAATGCCCAGCAAGGCAAAATTCTTTTTACTTTATTGAACATTTTTCCCCAAAGTATCTGTATCTGAATAAGCTAGTAATATATCATCCATATAATGATAAATTTCAGATTGAGGAAACTGTTTATGAAATATTTCTTAGGGTTATTTTACAAAGTATTGACACAAAGTGGAGCTATTTAACATTCCTAGTGGAAGAACTTTCCCCTGATACCTTTTAACAGGTTGAGCATTATTAATAGTAGGCAATGGGAAGGCAAATTTTTCCTGCATCCTGTTCTTATAAAGGTATAGTAAAAAGCAGTCTTTTAAACCAATCACTATAATAGACCATAATTTCGGTAACAAAGAAGGCAAGAGAATTCCAGGCTGTAAAGAACTCATTTGCTGAATCATCTTATTTATGACTCTCAAATCTCCATTTTCCAGATTTCTTTTTAATAACACATATATGAGAATACCAAGGACTAGTTGATTCTTCAACATGTTAAACATTTAGCTGGGCCTGTACCAGCTGTTCTAGTGCCTATAATTTTCTGGTGTCAAAGGCCATTTTTCCACCCACAGTTTTGCCATTTAACTACATTCAAGGTAAAGTGGCTGGTACTTTTGAAAGACCAACATCAGTTTTGCTCTGCTTATGTACAATCTGAACAGACTGTGATTGCTCTTGATAATACTTTTTAAAATTTGATCAGAAGCATTCTTTATTTTATGGTTTGTGTCTGAGATTTAGGAATGTTAATCTGTGCTTTCCATGGTTGCAATAAATCACATCTCCATAAATTCATGTTAGTCATGTATGGCTTTAAATTTCCTATCTGTCCTTCTGCCCTATACATTCAAGTAATCTTGCACTGGGTTTTACCTGAGTTAAAGTTCCAATCCCTGGAAGATTAATGCTTACCCTATAAAGAGGCCCAATCTGGATGCTTAGATTTTGGTGAAATTATCATTACAAAAATGCTCCTGTGTCTAAATATATTTCAATTGTAATGCCATTTTTTGTATTTTTTAGCTTTGGTCTCTGATCATTCGTAGCAATTATAATCATAATATTTGTTTTGTGGTTTCTCCTGAATTTTTTTTATCGCTTGAAACTGTCTATTCTTGATTACATCCAGAGCAGTGTTGTTTTTGACAACAGCATTATATCTTTTAATTACTCTGTGGATGAGTTTCTCTGATGCTGATAGGAATGATTGAACCACATTTGATATTGGGGCCTGTGGCAGGCCTCTCACACAGTTTCCAGTGGAAAGGGTTACTTTGACTGTCCCTTGTTGATCTGCATTCATTGGTCCAATGCTAGCCTTTGCCACACCTTTTGTATACTCCAGAAGCCTGGGGCCTTCTAGTTGGATTATCACTAGAAAAACACATTGTCTCTGGAAATGCCTTGCCTACAATCCCTTTTCAAATGACCTTGCTACCACAATTAAAATATCTGACATTTTTTTCTTAAAACTTTTAGAAATTACTTCTTCTATCAGAATAGCATCATCAACATGAGATCCAGTATCAGAAGTATTTCTAATACATTCATCTATTGGTGCTGATCTTGCCTTTAAAGGCTCAATCACCCCTTTGCATTCTGAATTAGCATTTTCAAAAGCCAAAGAATCAACTAATATTTTTCTGTCTTCTGGATCTGGTATTATTCTATTTACAGATGAATCAATCTTTTCCAACTATCAGGGAAGGCTTCTTTTGGCCCTTGTACAATTCTGGTAAATAATTCAGACCTCTTAATTCTTCAACCTTGTCTTAAGATTTAAAGGTGCTAAACCACATATGGTCAAGGTGTGATCACAAAATTCAAGCTGCCTTTGTTACTCACCATATTGACCTTCACCTAGAAACTGATCTTAGGAAATAGTAATATCTCCAGCTCTAATCTGTTGTTCTATGATCCTAGCTTCCTCTTTACACCATGTTCACCATTTTAACTGAGGACCAGTTTCCAATATTGCTATTGCCAAATTTTTTCCAGTGTTGGGGAAAAATTCTGTTCTGAGTTGCCCATGATTTTGATATCTGTTTCACATAGGGTGAATGCATACCATATAAAATGACTACTTCCTTAAATCTCCTCAAATCTAATATTTTTAAAGGATTCCATTTAACTTCTATATGACCTCAGGGGTGCCTATAATCTGCTGGCACTTCCTATATAGTAAGTGGATAATATAAGGTTGGTTTTCTAACAACCTTGGGCTGCCCCTCTTCAGTTTCCTCATGTGGTAGTAGGTTCTTATAAAAATTCCTCTGTCTGTGTCTAAGTGCTTTTCTTATTTTCATTTATAAGTTTTTCTAAGGCTTGTATCTTATCAATCCATCTTTCTTACTCAGCAAAAACAAACTAAACAAACAAACAAACAAACAAACAAAAAACCCCACTATGGCTACTAAGGATAAATTATAAACTACCAAACTGATAATAATTATATTTGACATTATGTCACTTATCTCAGTTATGTCATTTATCTTTTCATTCTCTGCTTCTATTTTCACACCATCTAAAGTAGCATTTTATGGGGCCTTAACACTCTGTATTATAATATTTCCCATCCTTAACATGGGAAAGCATTTTTCTTTTAAGTTTACTTAACTCTCTCCTTGAGGACTTCCCAGGGGTCTTACCAAATCTGATGGCTTCTTAGTTTGTCCACAGCTGGTGTGATTTATCTGTTTATTTGGTCATGCCATTCATTGGAGTGCCATGTTGTCTTTAACAAAATGTCAGTCAGCTGGCTTTACCAATAAAGATTTGGGAGCCAGATGCTGTGGTGAAAACCTGTTCAGGCAGAGAAAGCATCTGGCTGACCTTCTTCTTCCTCCAACATCCCAGAAAAGGAGCTTTCTCTGGCCTCCTACATTGTCTCAAATAAAACTCCTCCAATGCAATGTCCATCCCTTCTATGTCTTGTGTGTCTTTCTACTCATCCTCCTGACTCCCTCTTACTCTTTATGGCTACTTCTTGTCAAGTGGTTGCTTGCTTTACTTTCTGACCTATACTATATTAATTTTATTTAATCCTGTTTACAACAGGCAGAGAGTTCTTGGATTACAGGTGTGTGTTAAAGCTGAGACACACCACAACTAGAAACAGGTTTTTTTTTTCCAGTAAATAATGCAATCTTAGAGTTCACAATGTGATAAAATATTCTGCAACAGTTTTTTTTTGTGTGTGTGTGTGTGTGTGTGTTTGTGTGTATGTTAGAATTTCAATATTCTCTTGATGAAGTTCCTTTAATGAGTATGGAGAACTTCATCTTCTAAAAAGTTTTAGTTACTAAAGTTGATTTTATCAGCTGGGAGGTTATCTACAACTGCTTATTTCACAGGTCTATATCTTGATATACTGGTTTCCATCCTTTTACCTTAATAGTGTATCTACTGCTAATGGCAAGAAGCATTTTCTAGAGCCATAAAAATGATGGATTTTGTGTTTTTTTAATTCAATTGGCTAGTTAGCAACATTCTCTTTGAAAAATTGAGACCATTGAGTTATACCTGGAAGTTTTGTATTTTTTATCATTTTGGGGGTTTTTGGTGGGGGAGGGGTGGGTGTCTCTGTACTTATGATCTACTCATTTGCTATTGCTTATTAATTGCCAATGTACCTTTGAGTGTGTTCATCCTTCTCCCCAGTCCAAATATTTTCTTCTAGTATGCTTTGTAGAACAGGCTTAGTGATCATAAATTGCTTTATTCTGCTATTGCAGATAATTTTTACTTTTCTTTTAATTTAATAGATAGTTTTTCTGGGTGTAACAGTATGAGTTGGCAGGTTTTTTTTCTCTTTTAGAACTATAAATTGGGTTACATATTTCTAAGGACTTATGACCTTAAAGGTTTCTATCTAACAATCATGTATTTAATGAGCCTTCCTTTGTCTTCTACAGGTTTTAATATACTTTCATTATTCTGTGTTTTCAGTGTCTTACTGATGTCTTGTGGTGCTTCTCTGCTTATCCTGCAAATGTGACATTCAATAGCCCTCTTGTACCTGTATAGATATCTCCTTATTTATATTTAAAAGAATTTCTATTAGTAGTCTCCTATTCTATGAATATAATTTGAATGTTCTTCCCTCCTGTCTGGTTCCAAAGCTCTTCTGTGTTCCATTTATATCCTTTTTAAAATTTATAATTGAAGTTTACTGGATGAACCATTTCCTACTGTTTGCCACCCAGCCCTGGCATTATATTTTCCGCATGTTCTATTCTTTTAATGAGACTTTCCACTGAGGTTTTTATGTAACTTACTGAGTTTTTTCCCCAGCATCATTTCAGTTTAGGTTTTCTTTAGCAATTTCATTTCTTTATTAAATCCTGCTTTCATATTTGGAATTGAATTTCTCATTTCACCCAGCTATTTGCTTTTTTATTCTCAGAGTATATCTATGTCTTTGTTCAGTTGTTTCAACATAGCTAAAATCATTACTCTGAATTCTGTGTCTGGAATTTTTCCAGGCTTTTCTCATTAGGAAATTGGTGATATTATGTGGGTTTTGCTTCTGCATGGGAACTTAAGCATCTAGAACACTTTGTTGGATACCTTTTTTATTTCCTTTTTTTAAAGAATTTATTATTCATATGAGAGTCTACTAGTGCCTGCACTAATTCAATAAATGCAAGAGAAGTTGAAATAGCTCAGTTATTTCATTTAATCACAATAGAACAAATAGGCTAGTTGCCAACAATCATAGAAACTACAGAAAGTATACAAACTGAAGGAGAGTATACAATACACTATTATATGATTCTTGTGATACTGAAGAAACCAATACAAAAAAATTCCTAGTATCACATTAAAACGAAAACACAACATGCCAACATCTTTGGAACACAAAGAAGGACATGTTAAAAATAAAATTTATATCACTAAGTGTCTACTTCATAATTTTGAACAATTTAAAACTAATAGCTTATGAATATACCTTACATTTTTAGAAACACCAAGAAAAGAACTAAACCAAAATGTAGTATATTGAAAGATAATTAAAATCGGGAAAAATTATGTAGAAAAAAAGAAACAGAACCACAAAATTCAATAAAAACGTAAGTTAGTTCTTTAATAAAACAAAGAAAATTAACAGACTTAGCTAATCTAAGCAAAATAAAAAGAGAGAACACACAAGTAAATACAATTAGAATTGAAAAAGGAGACATTTCAACAAATACCAGTAAGACTCTAAAACAAACTGAGCACAAAAATATAGGACACAATGCTCTATATTACTGCACTGGAAAATCTAAAAGTTAAAGAATTTATAGGTACACATGACATATCAAAATTAAACCAGGAAGAAATAAATGATTTTAAAAGTTCTATAACCATCAATGAGATTAAGGCTGTAAAAAAACTTCCTCAAACAAAAAAGGCACAAGACTAAATAAATTTATCACAGAATTTTACCAGAACAGTAAATAAGTATTAACATGAATATTACTTAAACTGTTTATGAAATGGAAAGGGGCTGAAGGTTACAGAATTCTTTTTATGAAACCAGTTTTACCCTGACATCCTAATCAGAAAAAGTCACAACAATAAACAAGATTACAGACCAATGTGTCTGATGAATGTAGATGAAAATACTCTTAACAAAATACTGGAAAATCAAATTCAATATTATATCAAAAAGATCATGAACAAGTTGGCTTCATTCCAAAAATGTGGGGCTGGTTCAACAAACCTACATCAATAAACATTATTGCACACAATTGCACACAAATGTGGAAATAATATGTGAACATCAATAGATTCAGAAATTGCCTTTGGAATAACACAACTTTCCTTTACGATAAACATCGTGAAGAAGTTAGAGATGTGGGAGTTGATGTCAACATAATTGAAGCTCACATATGACAAGTTCATAGCCAACATATTTAATGGAAAGAGAAAGAGAGCATTCACTAAGGTCAGGAAAAGAGAAAGGTGTCCATCCCTTCACTCCCATTCAACATAGTGTTTACAGTCTTACAGTGAAAATAAAATAAAAATTAATAAAATGATTCAACAAAGAAAACAAGAAGTCAGTCTATCCCGATATTCAGGTAATATGATTCTACACATAAGAGACACCCAAGATTCTATAAAAAAGAACCCTTAGAACTAAGAAGTAATTTCAGAAAAGTGGCAAAATAAACAACATGTGCCTATCAATAGCCTTCCTATATACCCATCACAGAACACACTAAAAATGTATCAAGTAACCAATCTTGTTCACAGTAACAGAAATATACTTCATAATCAACATAAATAAGGAAATGAAGGACTCTACAATGAAAACTTTAACACAATAAGAATATAAATTATTTGTCCCTGTGCTTTATCCAACCTTGGTTTACCAAATGAATGGAAACACATGAACTATGAACCAAAGGCTGAGGGGCCCCCAACTGGATCAGGCCCTCTGAATAGGTGAGATAGTTGATTGGCTTGATCTGTATGGGAGGCATTTAGGCAGTGGTACCGGGTCCTGTGTTCATTGCATGAGTTGGCTGTTTGAAACCTGGGGCTTATGCAGGGACACTTGGCTCAGTCTGGGAGGAGGGGACTGGACCTGCCTGGACTGAGTCTACCAGGTTGATCTCAGTCCTCAGGGGAGGTTTTGCCCTGGAGGAGGTGGGGATGGGAGGTGGGCTGGGGGGAAGGGGAGAGGGACAGGAGCGGGGAGAACGAGGGAATCCGTGGCTGATATGTAGACCTGAATGGTATTGTAAAATAAAATAAAAGGGAAAAAAGAATATAAATTAAAGAAGACTCTAGAAGATGAAAAGAATTTCCATGCACATGGATTAGAAGCAACCAACCATCTTGTGAAAATGGCATTCCTTCCAAAATTAATCTACAAATTCAATGAAATCATAACCAAAATTCTAGCTCCATTCTTTATAGATATAGACAAATCAATATGAAAATTTATGCAGAGATATAACTAAGAAAAGCCAAAGTAACTTTGAGCATACTCAATTTCAAATTATACCATCAAGATATAACATTAAAAACAGCCTGACATTGGCATAAAAAACTACAAAGATTAATAAAAAAATGAAAAAGAGTAGAAGATACAATTTGTGATGTAAACCGCCACCTGAGTTTTACAGAAGCAACAATACATTGGAGCAAAGTCAGCATCTTCAACAAGTGGTGCTTGAAATCCTGCACTTCGACTTGCAGAAGAATGTAAACAGAACCCTCTACCTCACCCTGCACAAAATCCAACTTCCAATGGATGAAGAACTCCAGCATATGGCCTGACTCTGAAACTGTTGGATAAAGTAGGGAGTGGGTTTTAAACTTACATGTACAGGTATGGACTTTCAGAACTCTCAAAACAAGAAATACACATGGCTAGCTAAAATTAAACATCAACAACAACAACTGTTCAATATAGATAACAATCAGGGAAATACAGCTTTGAATCACTTTAAGATTCTATCTTACCCCATTCAGAATTGGTAGGATCAAGAATACAAATGACCATGAATGTACCCTTGTAGATGTATTGAAAGACAACCATTATACACTGATGGTGGTAGTGTCAACTTATACAATCATTGTGGGAATTGGTCAGGAGATTTCTGTAGCAGGAATCTTAACAGGTCTTATTAATAAAAACAAATCCAGGGCCAGGTATTGGGGTCAACGCTGGAAGATCCGAGAAGCAGAACAAGCCACAGATAACCTCACCTTGCCAGTTCCTCAGCTGATCCTGTTTCCTCAGACTGGAAGTCCCTGAGTCCTTATCCAGAATAAATCTCAGCTGAACTGTTGCTAAAAGCCAAAAGCTTAACCAGCTCTTGTTCCTGGTCCTCACGCCTTATATACCTTTCTGCTTTCCACCATCACTCTCTGGGATTAAAAGCTCACTTCCTGGGATTAAAGGTGTGAATCACCATGCCTGGCTGTTTCCAGTGTGGCCTTGAACTCACAGAGATCCAGATGGATCTCTGTTGCCAGAAGGCTAGGATTAAAGGTGTGAGTGCCACCATTTTCTGGCTTCTATGTCTGTTTAGTGGCTGTTCTGTTCTCTGACCCCAGATAAGTTTATTAGGATGTACAATATTTTGGGGAACACAGTATCACCACAGATTTCTCTAAAACTAGAAACAGAAGTAAAACAAAACCTAGCTACAATCATTTCTGGGCATATAGTCAAGAGAATATCCTACAACAGAGATACTTGTACATCCCTATTTCTTCTGGTTCCATTCACAACTTGTAGGAAATCCAATCAAACAAGATGTATATCAAATGATGGGTAAAAATATGGTACTTACACACAGTGGGATGTTAGTCAGCTGTAATTAGAATGAAACCATAAAATGTTGTCCTTCTTTAAAACTGTTGCTGCCTTTTAAGCCATGGCTGTCCTGATCAGCAACTGCAATTCCATTGCTACCAGCAGTGGTTCGGCTGCAAATGCTGCAACCTGAGGGGATTCTGTTTCCTCAGGCACTGACTCTTTCAAAGTTAGGAAGGGAATTTATCTTAATCTCTGTCCCTCTAAACAACTCAAGATTCAAAGGTTGAGGTGGAATTCTGCTCCTCAGAGAGGCTGAATAGCAAGTTGCTCACCTCCTTTCCTGGCTTGCATCTCCCCAAAAGTCCTCTTGCTTCCCCTTGCCCTCCTTAAAAACTCTTCTCCATTGGGCTCCTCCCTACCACTTCCTGTCAGCTAGTTGCTGACTCAGCCTCCTGACCTCAGGTGAATTTTACTTATCAAACAAAGGTAACATGTCTTTGCATCACTAAACAAAGTTTCAGAGCATAAACAAAAGTAACACACATTAAAATGATATTCTATGACAATAAAACATGTGGGTAAGTAGAAGGAAATGGGAACAAATCATATTGGGTGAGATCTCTCTGCCACAAAATTATAATTCACCTATGCTGTCTCACTGATGGAGTCTAGCTTTGAAAATACTGTTTTCTATATTTAACCTAAAGAATACATGGAAGCCAAGATAGTAGAAAGGGGCCACTGGGGTGAATAGCTTAAGTTGGCATGGATAATACAAATAGAGCACGGGAATATCAAAGGTGGCAGAGTTCAGGAATAGAGGGGGTGTGGGGGATGAGTAACCATGACTTCAAAATGCTTAACCAAAATGAAAGGTGTGTGAGAAATCTATAGGAGAACCTAAGATCTTCCAACCCGATTAAACAACTCAATTTGAGGAAATAATAGAACACAGTTCCTGTGTGTTCTCCTAAAGAATAAAAATAGAAGAATTCCTATAAAAGATGGTCATCTATAGTAGTAGGTACAAAGATGTGTTGACAAAGGACTTTGATACACATTTCACTTGTTTTCAATCACTTCATTCACTCATGTCAATAAAATATTTTTTTACTTATATATTTAGAGAAATAAGAAAGACAAACAACAACCACAAAATACCAAACAATGTGAAAGAGAAAAATCAGTAGCCATCTTGAGAGATGCTCCCTCCCCCCCCCACACCTCTAAAGGTATGTGATGACCAGCAGTTTTAGAACTGACTAGAAGTTGAACTCATGGGAAGATGAGGCTGAAACAATAAATCTATATATCCTAGACTTGGTAAAACAGGATATGTGGAGTAATGGACTCAACTGACCAGAAATTGAACTTATGGAAAAATAGGACTGGAACAATAACTCTGAATGTATATATCCTGGGTTCAGCAAAAGCAGGACATAGGGAGTAAAAAATTTATGTCTCTGTAGATCCCCTGAATCCAGTTAACCATCAGTAACCTCAGGCTTATAGTTCAGCCAGTAACTTCAAAGAACTACCTCACCCAAGCCCCCTCATCCAATCCCAAGATATGTAACTCTCTGCATGTAAACCTTTCCTATATAAACCCCTTAAAGTGAGTGCTCAGGGCCATCCTCCTCCACCCCAGGCTTGCTTTGTTATTAAAAAACCTCTGTGTGCTTGCATCATATATTGGCTCTGTGGTGGTCTTGCTTGAGGGTCTTGCCACCTGGGCACAACAAATGAAACTCACTGACTATATGTTCCCATGTCATTAGCAAAAGAAAAATATCAACTGAAGATAAAAACAGCCAGTTTCACTTCAGGGTTGCCAAGTGTTTCAAATACGTATTTAATTTAAGCAATTTGATTTCACAATCAAACCAAGGAACCCTAATAAAGCTCTCCAAAGTTTTTACCACTGTTGTTTCAGTGGTGATAAAAGCCACAAGTACTGATGATGTCATGGTAAATAAAATAAAGTGAGAATCCTGTCATGAAGTACATTTGCAATCATGATAGACATAGTAGTTGGGTAGCATTATTTCCAACCAAGTGGCAACATTCCAGCAAAATGGGAAAATAGAAATTTAATTATATGTATATGTTCCATATACATACATACATATATATATGTATGGATGTATGGATGTATATATATATATATATATGTTCGGTGTGTATGTGTGTGTGTGTGTGTGTGTGTGTGTGTGTGTGTGTGTGTTCCAAATAATGTTGGCAGTCAAAGTTTTCCCTATCTATTGAATCATTGCTTTCGATACTTTCTGTTGCATCCTTGTATTTTTGGTCATTTTTTTTTATATAGAGGCTGTGTATATAACAGTGTATGCCATGGCCTATGTGTGATCATCTGTGATAGCATGCTCCATAGATCAAGGTAATACTAGAGAAAGAATTCTCATTGAACCATTAGATGTGTGAGAAAAAAAAGATTTTGTATTTCAGACGGGAGGGAAATGAAGTACAAAATGGGTCTGAAGTTTGTCAAAGTTTTAGATCAAATCCTGGTATAATTTCTTGAGCTTGCAAAAATATGTATGCAACCCTAGAGCCAAAAGTCTTTGGAGCTTCTGTTATTCCGGAAATCACTTCACATGGACTGATTTACTCTATTACACCTATCTCGTTAGCTTCCTTGGTTTTGTTTGTTTTTATTTGTATTTATTATGGATACATAATACAATATAAACAATACCTGTTTATATCAAATTTTATAAGTAAGGGTCTGCTGTCATTTCTCCTTATAACAGTTATGAGAATCCAGGAAATTATGAACATTAACCAATAAAAGATAAGGTAAGGGAAAAAAATGTCCTTCCCTGTATCATGTATCAGACACAGAAGTAGAAAATTCCAAGCATCTTTACAAATGGCCCAAATGTTTCTAGAATATTGCATTCTGGTGGGTCATTAAAAAATGAATATTTTGAGTGATTTTTTGCCTTTTTGCCTCCTTGAATGCCCATAATATATGTAATCTTAAATCTTTAAGATATTATGACATGTGAATTGCACCCAACTTTTTTGAGACACGGGGTAAGCCTAGTAAATTAAACCTCTTCATAGAAACATTGCTTTTCCCTTTAGTTGATTGGAGTTGAGTCTGAGATGTGGTAGGAGGCTCTTAGCACTTCCTGAACCAAGTTTATTGCCATTGTCCTTACTTGGATGAGGTGCAGGGGTCGTTAGCCAACCATGGGAGGCAGGAAGACTAGCATGTACACCAATACATAAATGTCAGTCTGTCCTGAGAGTTGTTCAAAGCGACTTTCTCCTGACGGAAAATCTACATTCAAATACTAGACTTAACATTTTGCTTATGTACAGACTTCACCTTGTAAATTATGTAACATCTTATTCTTGGTGTTTGCATTTCTGGTTCACATTCTAATTGCTTTGTTTTCCTGGCTTATCAGAAATTCATGTACTTTAATCTCAGCAATTCACACTCTAGTTGAGCCCTGTTGTTTGACAGTCTTCCTAGAATGGACAACTGCCAAATAAAGAAGAGCAAAGTGCTGCAAAATTGCATGTCCCCAAATTCCGCTGGACAGTCATACCGATCCTTCTAAGTCTTCCAAACCATAAGAACCAAGTCTATGAGTGGAGTAATAATAATGTGAACAATACATGAAGATATCAGATTGCACAAATTTATTAGATGAAAATTTTCATTTTCCAAATGTTCTTGGATAGAAAGCAAATAGCATCTGTGTATATCAATAGTACAGAGAGTAAGGCATAATTTCGGGTGACCCACTGATCTCAAAATCTTCTGGAATCTGGAGAAGAAAGAAGCTGTTAATGGAAAGATGATATGATATCAGTAGGGCTTAAGCAGGAAAACAGCAGCTTTAGAGCATGGACTTTGACATAGGTGAACATGAAGAATTAACAGCTGATTCCATAGAGGCCTGATCCACAGATTGGTCTGAAACAAGGTTGACAGGAACGAGAGACCAAGTAACTTGGGTAGCAATATCTGTACCCATAACCCAGGGAAGGGAAGCCAGAGACTCCACAATTCAGAGTCTGAAGCCACTGGTTCCACAACCCACTGAATAGCAGCTTCTAGATCCATAGCCCAGGGAACGGCAGCTCCTGGATCCAAAGCCCAGAGACCCAGCATATGTCCCCTGGCAGGGACTGCAAGGTATGGAGCTCCTGGGGTAGTAGCAGGGCTTCTGGCAGGGGCTGGACACCACACAGGACCTCTGGCAGCTGATGGGCTCAATGCAGGTCTCCTGACAGCTGGTGTTCAGAGAGGATCCCAGCTGGCAGGTGCTGGGAGAGCAGCTGGTAGTGGTGTAGACCAGGTTGCTGGGGTAGGAAGAACCACAGGAGACACGTGAGGAGGGCAGGCAGTGCCCGAGGGAGCGGGAAGAGAAGTTTCCAGAGCAGCAGCTGTAGGCCATGTTGAGAGGAGATGTGAGTTCAGCTGGATGTACCTGGGAG